>NW_006912116.1:0-48382 GCF_000523435.1 Bipolaris zeicola 26-R-13
TGCTCCTTCTCAGCCCACTCCCAGGTGCTGGCGGAGACATCAACCGAGTAGATGTCCTTGTGGTACTCAATAAGCGCATCGATGGTCTCCTGTGTAAGCTTGAATNCAACCTCATGTTGTGAAACCATGTCGACGTGTACGACATAGGCCTCGATGTGGATGGTTTGGTAGTTCAACCGAGACTGGACGAGCGGGTTCGAGTTCTTGCGCAGTTCCGAGTCGGGAGCCTTTGGTACCATGATGGAGCAAAGCGACCAGATGGCATTTGGGCCGGATAGTGTCTCGGTCAGGCAGCGCGTGTGTTGTTGTACACTGTTCAACGGCTGCTTGACCCGGTTGACTCTCTTCAAGGTTTGTGTTAACCATGGCTCGGCTTTTGAGGCCAAAACAACGTTGACGTTGGAACGGGGCGCAAAGGCCGCAGCCGAAGCGGGTAGTAACGAGATCGGCATAGTGGCCTTGGGTATGTGTGTTTCAGGGTGGTAGGTGCGAGACGGATTGCGATATTAGATGGGACGGATTCAAACGATTTAAAGGAAAGAAACAAAAGAGATTGTAAAGGTAAAAAAAAATGTCTCTGGGCGGATGTGGTGATTGCTGAGGCGCCTTTGATTGAGATGGAGAGACAGGGAAGGGCGGGCGAATGAGGAGGGGGGAAGGCGAGGTGGGAGGCGGAGGGTGAAGAAAGGCTAGTGGTGGTGGTGGGTGCCATCTCTTAAGAGCTTACAAGCGACGATCATGGGCCGCTCGGCGTGGCCACACACTCGGCAAGGATTTCATGCACACTGCCCCGTTTGCCTGCGCAGCGCATTTTAGCTTGTCTAAACGTGCATATGGCGAAAATATGCAGGCTGCAGGTTTAGTCGGATCTAAGCTGACCGACGGGCACGGCGAAAGCGTTGTGCACACGTGGATAGGCGTGAGCGAAGATTGCGACGGGCTGCTCATGGCGGGCACAATGTGCAAATGACGATTTGGACATGCATGGCCGGAGATGAGAAGCAACGAGGCGCTTGATCAGCCTCTCGAGTGGAAGTAGCAAAGTTAGTGTACGAGTATGGCCGAGAGCATTACTGGCTCGTTGACCATGGCAGCTGAAGCCATGTACATACGCAGCAAGCAGGCAGAGCCATGGCTCGACGAGACGCACAAGAGCACACGGGGGCCGGCCGGCCGTAACAGGCGGCCGTGAAGGACAGCAGCAGCAGCACCTAGACGGAGTGGACTAGACGCCGTTGGCGGAGCTGGCGAAGGGGAAAAAAGTGAAGCCTGCGACTGAGCTTACTGTCGAGCATGTGGTGTTGCAACATGACACGGATTCCAGAAGCTTTCCCTGGGCGTCCAGATGGAGAGGGGACCGCAGCGGCTTTGATACCCTTTTCGGGGGGGCCGGGGGGTGCAAGGGATGGGTGAAGGCTTTCTGCGCTTGTCAAGGGGTGTGTTGCTGGCAGAGTCTTGCGAGTGGGTGTAGTCGAGGTAGTCTTGGGCAGTCTACAGGTTGACGTTGCTTGAGCCTAAAAATGGGCTGCAAACACTCGGTCCAATCAGCGGGTCGGACAGGGGGGAGGGCAGGGTTGGTCTACCGAGAAACCCGCGATCATGTGCACCGGCTCTTGCAGACACGGCCCAGAAGCTTAGCAGAGCAAAGAGTAGCATTGTCGAGTAGCTCCGGCGGCTGCTGAAGCAGGAAGAGGCTGCATGCCATCTTGGGCTGTGGGCAGCCATGGCACGACCCGAAGCACCTCATGACGCTGGCACTGACGATGCTTCTGCTGTCGGTGATGCTGCTGCTGGCAATGCGGTGATGCGGTGCGCCACTTCACTCATGTGGCCGGAGCACATGATGCGCTGTTGCGGCGGTGCAGGCAGGGCAGGCGGTGCAAGGCGGTGACGGTCGACTGCTGGCGGCACCGCCGACGCTCTCGCACATGTCCGAAGTACCCTACGTACTACTGTGTGGGATTTACAGTAGAGAGTACGGTGCACACGGGACGGTACCCTTCTCCACAGTATCTATTTTTTTGCTTGCAAAAAAAAAACTGGCAATGCTGGCTATAATTCGCCCTGTCCGAGCAGCCGGCCCATGTACTAGATAGATACTACCGTCCGCCCAAAAGAAAAGCTTCGCCTCTCTGCGGAGCAGAGCATGCAGGGCCCAGGAGATGGGTTTCGTCACTGAACGCCCGCAACGTCCTCGTCGGCGCGATTGGAGAGCGAGGGCGATCAAGTGAAGCATGGTGAAGAGCATTACGCAAGTGCCCGGCATGTCCGATATGGACCAGTGATGGTCCTAGTCGTCGTCTCAGTCCCAGCGCGACGGTCTTATCGATAGCACCCAGCCTACCGTACATGTCCCATGTTTCAGACATGTCGACTGCGCCTCCCACGCAAACGAATATCCGGGGGGCAAAACCCACAGGGCGACCGGCGTTGCGGCCTACCCCACATAGACAATGGTGTTTTGCTGTAGCATGCGCATACAGTATGCCTCTCTCGGCGTAGAGTGCTCTCTAGTCGCAACGGCAATGTTCCGACCGTCTGACTCTCCATAGACACCCGACGCTCATGCTCACGCATTTTCAGCTCGACAGGGTTCTGTCAAGCTAGCCGCCCCACTGAGCCGACCACAACCGGCTTTCTCCTTCCGAGCCCCCACGACTCATCCACTGCCTGTCCCTCGTCCCTCATCCCTCACCCAGGCCCTGTCCTCGCGCCCACCTACGCACAACATGACGCTCACGATGCAGATTCCTCATGTCCTATGACTGTTCATGCAAACATTTCCTCCACCCGCCTGCGTTTTGCTACTTACACGCTGGCAGGGCACCGCCCGCACATCATCCATGGCTCCATCCATGCAGCTATCGTGACAGAGCCCGATGACTCACTCATGGCAAGCAAACCTGCACTTGCAACAAGAAAAAAATTTAGCCCGTCTTGTTTTGACCGCACTTGCGCGCCGCTGCCCTCCCATCTTGAGCGCTACCAAACTTCTCCTCCCCCCAAATCCTTTCCCGCGCTGCAACCTTGTATCTCTAGTCCACCCCCCCCCCAGCTTTCCCCTTGTCCATCCTCAAGTCGTGGTGGGCAGTAATGCAGGTGCACCGCAAGCCATTGTGACTGCTAACCCAACGGTCTCCCTCTAGACACGGGTTGCTATCACCACCGTATTGACGTTACGCCAGCTGCATCTGGCCACCCGCAATAGTTGCCCAAGCCCCTGTCTCCAACATTCCCTTTTAGCATGGTGCCATACTGTCTTACTTTCCTCAGCAGTAAGCGGGCTAGATCTACAACTTACACTTGGCTTGTCCCGCCTTGTTTAGGAAACATCGATACACCCTGAGCTCAACCTTGCCGACGAGGTATTAATGCACTCGCGTATAGTTGTCTCAAAACAGATGTCACTGAAAGAGAACGGAACATGGGCCACCCACACTACACTCTGTATAAGGGGTCTGCCCCGAGTTGGTGGCTGTCCATTACCCATCCCTTCCTGGATAGATTGCAGGCGGGGGACTTGGACACCAGCCGCTCCCCCATCATCCTTGACGGAGAGCTTGGACTACCGCATCTCTGGGATCCACCACACCAACTCCTCACCCGCACACCTTAGCATATCATCTTTGAGAACACCACGATCGGGGATATCGGATGGGCCCCTAGTGGCTGTCGGCACCCTGACCCCTCAAACTGTCCCTCGACTGTCACACTTGTCTACACACACACACACACACACACACACACACACACACACACACACACACACACACATGTTTACTGATATACATATAAGGCTGATCGGTGGAGTCTTAGGCACTGAAAAAAGGTCGCCTTTGCTCTTCATCGGTGGCTTCGCTCGTCACTTTATCCATGTTCCCTGCACTAGCGTACCTTCTTGAGCACATTGCATGCACGGCATAACTGTTGAACTCTGTCGGCGCTTCGCCAGACTCCTCACTGTTTCGACTAGTCTCCCACTCCACAGTCAAAGCATCTCGACCTCCACTATGGCGTCTAGACCATCTCCAGCCGCCGCTGACGTACCCCTAAAAGAGTTCTTTCTTGTGCTCAATAAGCAAACGTTAGCCATTTCTCATTCGGGAAGTTTTGCCGTATCGTACCATGGGACTCCAGAAACAAGTGGTTCTGTATACACTTGTCTCGCAGACTGAACTACTGGGAGAAATGCTAGCTAAGTCTTCAAAGCTATATCTCCAAGATATGGTTGTCTCCACCTCCTGATAGTATCGTCCATGCGGTTTATATTCCATCTTGGGATTTCAGCGCCGACATGGCATCCGCGAACGAGCGACGATCCCTGTGATGACTTTCTTGACATATCCCTTTACGAAAACGCTCATCATAAACCATATATTGCCCCCACGGAGATGTAGACCTTCGGCCTCACTTTGATTTCCTTTTTTGAGCTTAAGATGCTACAGTAGCATTTGTTGTTTCACGCCGATCTCATGTTTCCCACTCATCCCCCACTAATGTTTTATCGTACGTACTCATTCCCGGTCTACCTAGGCCCAGAATCGTTTGCGGGGTTAAGGGTTTTGTGCATCAAAACTGCTTTTTTTTACAAGCCCGTGCATGGCCTACAGAAATTCAAGTCCCAGGAGATGAGACAGTGTGTACTGCGAAACGCGGCTACGCCGAAATCCAGGCCCTGTGGAAATTCCTAAATTTTGTTCATGTAAACTTGGTATATCCATGGGGCCCAGTAGTGTAGATTACGGAGGTATTCTTTCCGATGGTGCACTTTTAGTCTTGGCTGACAGGGAAGATGTGGTATGCGTATTACTTGAAGTGCGAGAGAAAACTGGGTCACTATACGCGGACCTGGTGTCAATCCTCAGATCACTTCGGGCCGAACCACATGCAAGTATGTAATATAGGAGTGCTCAAATCTTCTCACCATGTCTATTGATGGCTCGTTGGATTGCTGCGAAATCACTACTTGCTGACTGCTATGTTTTTGTTAGAGTTCCGTATGTCCATAGATAAGAAGACATTTGGTTCTTTTGTGCAGTGATGTATATCAAGTGTGATTGGTGCAGGGGATCTCAAGATGTAGTGTCAAGAAGAGTAACAAGCTGTCAAAAATGCTTTGGCCTGTAGGCTGTCACCCATATTGTAGCACCTGACGAAGGCTGTGATACCGAGGCATACCACAGTGCAGTTGGCAGCGTTGAAGGTAACTATATGAGTTTTCTGTGGAGATGACAGTTCGTTGTCTGGAATATCTTGCTGAGTTGATAAGAGACAACTGGCAAATGCTGAGTTGTCAGCCTCGTCATATCGGAACCGCCTCAAACTGGATTCAGGGATGCACGTGACACCAACCCTATCAGCTGTAAATGCTACTTCTTATCTTTCACGTAGGGCGTACATCGATTATTGCTATCTTAAAAGTGACGTCGTACATATAATATGACATGCGCCAATTTTCGAATCTATAAGTGTACATAGTCACGTGCAGCAATACGGAGCGTCGGGGCCCTTGAGCCGCCTACTAGTCGGCTAAAAGAAGAGACCGGCAGTTGCGATTATGACATTACGATACAACTGCCGACATTTCCAAGGTCCACAATCTCTCCTTATCCTTCGCACAAGGTTTAGCTGTTGAGACAACCAACGTCGGCAGTTCTGGAATAGCACAGAGCGCGTGCAGCATGACCGTGCCGGTGTGAGCCAAATTCCGATAATGGTGAGAGAATATGTTAAGATTCTGACAATGCGCGGCGTTTTGTGTATGCGTTGCCCGCTAAATGCACCGCGGAAAGAGTGAGCGCGCTGAAATGACTAGATGTTCATGTAAAAAACAACGTAAATTAAAGTCCGGTTTTGTAGACGCATTTTAGTATTGATAAATGTTTACTACTACCCCGCGAAAACTCTGGGATTCTTCCTTCCCCGCGCTATCGATTCTTCTCAGCCGTTCCATTGTAGCCACCGATCCACTTCCGCCGTCTCACGTCAAACATGTCAACTGCCGACGCAAACCACTGCGCACAAGCACCTGAACGCGTAACTTAGACCAGACCGGTGGCATCCGAGTGCCTTGTATCAGGAAATGACGGCACAGATCCGAGTGCAAGCTGCCGGTTGCATATTCAAGCATGTATACCGATAATCATATATAAAGGGCTCTACCTATCTTGTTCCGGACATCGTGAATACCTGGACCCTGGATCGACAGCACCTATCACCGCTGACACTGGGTTACACAAGATGATTGTCAACGAGATCCTTCCGCTGCTCGTGCGATATTGGCCGCTCGTGCTGGCTACGACTACGCTTGCGTTTTTACTCAATAACAAGTACTGGAAAGGACTAAACAAATATCCTGGACCTCGGCTTGCTGCATATACCAACTGGTGGAGGGTACTGGACGTATACACGCGGAACCACCACTGGAAAATTATTGCACTGCATCGCAAACATGGAGATATTGTACGGATAGGACCCAATGTATTGTCTTTTGCGGACCCCAAGGCGATCAAGGTCATATATGGGTTGAATAAGGGATTCACAAAGGTACGAATACAACAAAAGAGTTTACCGAGCGTTGCCTAATCGTTCTCAGTCTGAGTTCTATCCCGTTCAACGCGCAGTGGCCAAGGGCAAATCTCTACCATCTCTCTTTAGTACTACCGACGAAGACTTCCACGCAAAATACCGCCGATGCGTAAACAATGCTTTCGCCATGAGTTCGCTTGTCAGCTATGAGCCTCTCGTAAGCTCGACGCTTACATACTTCCTCGACAGGACGGAACAGCTGTTCGCCAATCCTGGTGCCACCTGCAACTTCAGTCAATGGCTCCAGTACTTTGCCTTTGACGTCATCGGCGAGTTGACATGGAGCAAGCGTCTTGGATTCGTCGAGGGCAACAAAGATGTGGACGGCATTATTGGCTTCTTGGGTCAATTTTTGGACTACGTCGCACCGGTAAGTTGCTCGTGTAGGGACCTCCATGTACATCGTTGTACTTACATTCCTTAGATTGGTCAAATGCCCATCCTAGATCGTTTTCTCTGGAGAAACCCAATCCTGCTCTTTGCTCAGCGCATCGGTCTGGACAAGCGCGTCCATCCAGTAACGCTTTTTGCCCTGAAGCGCTCCAGTGAGCGTGCCAACCAGGTAGAGAAAATCAAGCGCTTCGGTCTCTCAGACGATGAGAGGGCAAACCCCCACGGTATCGATCTCCTCTCCAAGTTCGCGCAAGCTAGTCATGACCACGAGTTCATGGACGACAACCGTATCCTCTCCACATGCACATCCATGATCTTTGCCGGCTCGGAAACTACCGCCCTTTCCCTCTCTTCCGTCTTCTACTTCCTCATCAAGAACCCCCATGCCTACGCCAAGCTGATGCGAGAACTCGACACCGCCGTTGCCGACGGCACCATCGAATCGCGCCCCGACAAGACCGTTTCGTGGTCTGAAACCCAGAAACTCCCTTATCTCGACGCCGTCATTCAAGAATCGTTCCGTCTCCACCCTGGCCCCGGTCTCCTCCTCGAGCGCATCGTTCCGCCACAGGGCATGCAAATTAACGGCGAATTCATCCCCGGCGGCACAATCGTCGGTTGCAACGCCTGGGTCGTGCATCGCCGACCCGAAGTCTTTGGTCTAGACGTTGAGGCTTTCCGTCCAGAGCGCTGGCTCGAGGCGACGCCCGAGAAGCTCAAGGAGATGAAGGGAACCATGTTGCAGTTTGGTGCTGGAGCCAGGACGTGCATTGGCAAGAACATTAGCCTCTTGGAGATTTACAAGCTTGTTCCAAGTTTCTTGAGGAGATTTGAGGTAAGTTCTCTTTCTTTCCGTGCCTTCTTTTTTTCGCAGTTCGAGAACTATGCTAACATGAATTTTTTTTTCTACAGATTGAGCTTGCACGCCCGAATTCCGAGTGGAAAACTCACAACGCGTGGTTTGTCAATCAAAAGGGTTTCGATACGAGATTCAGGCCTCGACGGACCTCGCCGTAAAAGTGCTGGGAAACTGGCATGCTCCTTCCTTTTTTGAGATAGCTTTTATTTTGTGCAAGCGTTCAAGCATGTAATGGGTTTTTAAATGGTTTCAAGTTTGATCAATCTTTATCAGTATGTTTGGTCCCGTTGTGAGGACCTGGTTTGTTGAAGGACTCGCTTTGATATGCAAAAGTGGTGATGTGATTTGTATCTAAAGTATAATATTTACCAGAGATATAGCATTAAATTTGTATCATGGCAGGGATATCCCAGTGGATAGTCCGCTGTCAAACTATCTTTACATGGTAGACCAAATAAGTGCTTGGTTCGGCGAGACATTATGGGTATATACGAGGATCATAGTAGTAATAAGGCTTGAATTGAGACGAACCCTCAAAGCTGGATCATTTTCCAAATACACGTAATCATGTACGTATGGTTTTCGCGCACTGTGTGGATAGTGAAGTCGATATAATTTTTAATAGGAGTGAATTGAGTAGGAGACTTCCGACGTCTATCAAGAAGAGAAGAAACATAACACAACATGCAGCTATTCTGCTCCCGCATGCTAGTACTATGCAGTACAATTACCTTTCGATTTCTTACATAGCATAAATGAATAACCACCGCGAAATGTCCAATCCATACACGCAACACTGGCACTGTGGTGGTGTTGCAGCAAGTCTCTTTAAACGCCAATTGAGAGGGTCCCCATTAACGTAAGAGATACTGTTGTATGCCAAGACTGACACGGCGTCATCACACGCGCGCTTAACTAGCAGACGGTAGCCCGCATCTAAGGGCTGCAAGAGGTGAGATGTGTGAAGAGGCATGCAGGGAGGGCGCATCATCTCTTCTTCCCCAGAAGATGCTGACATCATAGCTCCACCACACCATCGACACGCATCGCGCTGTCGCCAACGCCATCGGTGATGCGGTTCCCTGCATCTCAGGATCATCATCGCAATGTAAACGCCATTGATGCAGAAATTTGCAATGGCCTAGGGAAAAGAAAGCACGGCCATGAACAGCAAACAGCGTAGAATGCCATCTCTTGGGACCCATAGTAACGTCACCTCTCCCACACAAAACACGGGTATGCTGTTCTAAGGGTCTAAGCGCATTGTTTTGTGGAATATGGACATTACATCAGAGTTCCATCACGGTATACATAAAAGACAAGCTCACGTCTTGTGATTCCCTCTCCTTCGCATTTGTATAGGAAAAAGGTAGTCGAAAACAACCCCAAGATCACCACCATATCACACCTCTTCGTACCACCCCCAAAAAATGGCATCCAAATTTCTCCGTCTAAACCGCAACTTCCTCCTCGCCCGCCCAACCGCGCGGCTAACCCCTACATCACCATGCGCACTGCGCCTCGGCACAACCTCTACCAACGACCTAAGCAACCACAACACCACGCGCCCCTTCTCACAGACCCCGCAGCCAGCCCTTCAAATCGACTCAACCTTCATCTCGCAAATCACAGCTGCCGAAAAGGCCATAACCGGCAGCGACAAGCCCGTCGCCAACGGTCCCACGGCAAAAGCCCAAGCACACGCCGGCCAGACACTCACGGGGAGCATAATCCACGACATCACCATGGCCGAGAGGGCGATAACAGGGCGCGAGGATGCCATAAAAGGCGGTCCTACATCTATCGCTCAGTCGGCCTTGACATCTGGCAATAGTCTTAACAACAACAATAATAACAACAACAACAATAATAATAACGCTGCGAATGCAACGACGTCATCGCACTCCGGTACCCTGGACTCGACGACGCTGCATAAAATTACAGAGGCAGAGAAGAAACTTACGGGTCAGGATGGTCCGGTTAAGGATGGTCCTACGGCGCATGCGCAGAGCCATGCGAATGAGCCGATTACGAGTCAGGCGTTGCATGATATTACTGTTGGGGAGAAGAAGGTTACGGGTGGGGAGAGGGTTAAGGGGGGTCCGACGGCGACGGCGCAGAGTGAGTTGAGTAAGAGTCGGGCGTGAGGAGGTGATTGTGTTGTTAATCTTGTATATTAACATTGGGTGTATGTAATAAGTAAAAAAAGTGTGGAAGCTACTGTACGATATGAATTAGTTTGGGTAAGAGGGTTAAGGGAAAAAAAAGATACAAGGACGATTAGATATGAGCGTATGATAATAGAGTCATGACCAAATATCACACCCAATGCAAGACGAAGAAACAACGTTGTACCTACCCATCTCTATCCCTCTCCAACTATCTAATATCAACCACTCCTCAGCCATCCAACACCAAGATTGGCCATGTCCTTCCACTTTTCAAAACTCTTCCTTTTGCTAAACCAATATGGCCGCTCACTTACTCCGTCCAACCTCGCTCCCAACAGCCCATCACCACTCGAATCCAACTCCCCAAGTTCAGTATCCTCATGTATCTCCGCTTCCCGAAAGCCAAGCGCCGACTCTGCGCCTTGTCTTGATTTTGTAGAATGCATTCTTTGCAAGGTAGTAGGATATTTGGGACCGACTACATCATTGGACCGAATGCGACGCAGACGATCTTGAAGGTCTGCTGCCTTGCCGTGTCCCGCAGTCCTGTCATGTGTATTTGTAGGCAACGTACGGTAGTCGAAATTCGAGTTTGCGCGGCGGAGGTTGTACTTGCGAGGGCTTTGCTCAAGGGTTCGGCCTAGCTCTTGGATCGTCTCGTCCCGGTCGCGAACGCGTTTGAGGGATTCTGTGCGTGGTGCTGCAAATGCACGGCCTTGAACGGATCGAGAGGTATGCCGACTGAGACGTGGGGGTGAGTGATTTGCGGTACGCTTCTCCTCAATCGCCAAAGCCACTTGTGTGACGGAGTTGGGTACTACGTCGAGAGAGTTCTGTGGCGCAGGTGTCAATCGAGGGCAAAGAGGACACATTCTTGTGATGACACGCACCATGTGGATAAGCACAATCGGTAGCTGAACAGTAACAAGCCTTCTACGCAATGTCAGCTTGATCTGTGAAACTTTGCGTGCATCCTAACGTGTTTGCGCTGCAGACGATAACGTTGAGGAAATATCGGACTTCAAAATATTTGCCTGCATGCAATATTAGTGGTCTGCCTATGTTATGGCGGTAATTTCATACCACATTTCACTGTAGCATGCCCACGGGGAACTTCCAGGTCGCAGGTACGGAGGTGAGTTTGGCCTGCAGCCACACCATGCCAGCCAGCCGAGCCATTCTTTACCATTGCTTTGCTCAATATGGTACGCTCATTGCTGTCAAAGATACGAGCCTGACCTGCAGACTTCTCCATAGTGGATGCAGCAGCCTGCACACAGTTCTCATTAGCATCAGCAAGAAGCAACAGAACAGACTTTTGCTACAAACATGTTTGTAGCACAGTATGTCTCTCTCCAGCTGAAGCTCAATCCTCTTCACTGTCTTGTGGCTATTATTGGCAATATAAACGTCGCTGAAAATGTTTGTACCGCTGACCCATACTTGACGATGTATGCCTGCAGTGAGCCGGACGACCTCAACAGTCGTGCCCCGGGGCCTGATCCACTCATCAGAGGCATTCAGTGGGCTGGGAAGTGAAACCAGTGCCTTTTCAGCTGTCATATGGTCAGAGCCGCCCAAAAGACAGGCGTAGTGAGAAGACATACGATCATACACGGGCAGTACAGTGACATCTTCAGAGGTTCTAACAAGATGCCGCTTGCTCCGGTCCCGGATGAGCAGGGACGCATAGAGCAAGTATCGGATCCTCGCGTTCTTTGAGTAGAATGGAGGGGGTCCAACATCAAGTGGGAGACTAAGGCTGAATGCAAGATTGGTAGTGGAAGGCACAAGATGCCAGAATGTATTTTCTGGGCCAATTAACTCCTGCGTGTCCACCATGTTTTGGGGCGGGGGATTCTCCCTGTCAATGAGCTCTGTAGCCAGGCTCAGGAACACAGCCCGCCTATTGCCGCTGGTTTCCTCAATTCCAAGAAGATCGATAGATATCTGAGCAATGTCTAGCGTTCGTCTGTGGCGTACTCGCTCCGCATCGTCAATGTCTATTTGGACAGTCCCTTCAATACATCCCCCACCGACGAATACTCCTGCTGATAAATCTAACCCGAGCTCAATTCGGGGATGGCGGTGTACCGGATGTTCTAGGAGCTCTTTCGGTAAAGACTGACGAATGAACGTCTTGGAGGGGGTGCGCCTATTGGTGTCATGTGCGACAGGGTTGAAGCGTGCAGCAGTGAGGCGGACAGGAGACTGAGATTGGCCATGATTAGGGATGCTACTAGTCCTACTTCTAGAAGGTGATAGGGGCCTTGCTTGTACCAAGTTGAGTGTTTCTGCAGTCGTGCTTCGTATTATGCTCTGGGGTAGTATTTGCTGTGTCTTTCGCATTCTTGAAGCACTGCGTACACGAAATTTTGAAGATGACCGCCGGGGGATATTGCTTGCAGAAACACTGGATATGTTGGTTCCGTTGTTGCAGTCTATGAGGTTTTGTGATGACGGTGTTTCTGAAAATCTGCCTCGAACGTATCTCAAACCATCGCTCTCGACGCTGTTTCTGCTCTCGGGTTCAATATTCTCCACATTCCGAACATCATTGCTGTGACATTGTCTGGACGCGTCATGAGAAGCCGGTGACATTTCGGTAGGGGATGGGCAGTTGAGAGGAGTCCCGGCCAAGATATCGCGTGACAAAGTGTCAGCAATGGTCGACTCAGTTGCTTCACGAATGTCTGATAGAGTTCGGGGCTTTGTACGAGAAGCGACTGCTGGATGTGCACTGGGCCCGTTGGTAGGGCTGCCGATCATGCCGTTGCAGCTCAGAAATTGCGTGTTGTCGTATTCGGGTGACACAGACGGAGTCGCAACACCAACCGGATGTGGTGGAGGATACAGATGCAGGTTGGTATGTAATCTCTGCCTAGTGTCGGACTCGAGACCTTGCTTTCGTTAGCAGACATTCAATCATCTCTGAAAAGGCCATTTCTGCCTACTTTTCAGGGGATTAGATTGGTAAATACGAGACCTGAAAGTAGTGAAAACGGGAAGAAAGCCATACGAGACAGTGTCAATGCTGGGATATGTTGGTGGACGAGTAGAGGTTGTGGCCCGAGGGTTGCACAAGAAGAATGCGTATTCTGAGATGGGTGATTATGGCAATTGGCGGGGTAAAGCAGTGAAGTAGTGAGGCAAGAGCGTTGGGGTGTTTGCTCCTTCTACGATCATGTCGCACAGAGTAGTCAAATCAGCAAGAGCAATGGGCAACGTCAACAATGGAAATATGCAATTTTCTACGAGGCATTGTGCAATTCTGTAGAGTTACAGTGGACTGCGGTCCGCGGATAGTACTCTAGCTGAGGAGCGGTTCAAAGCATTAGCATAAACCATATTTTGCGCCAGCAGTAGGTGTACTCTAGTAGCAGTAGCATTGACAGCAGCAACAATGGTACCGTACCCATGGATACGCCTCGGAGTATTGTTAGCTGGAATCGTATGAGGAGAGTGACTGGGAAGGTGACGAGCGTGGAGGGTGAGGGGAGACATGTGGTTGGAGACGAGGTTGCTGTAGGGCACCCCCCTGCTGCAACGTCGTTGGAGGTGTAAACATCCAATTGCAGCGGCGAGCCAGGCCCAAAGGGGCAAGTATATCCGGGGCATACGCAGCTCCGGCCCACTGCGGGCGCACAGTGGAATTTGAACCTTTGTTCACGGTGGCTCTCAGTGCAGAGGGTCGCGGAGGGTGAGTGGTATGGCGAGTCTCGACCGTGTGCAGGTCAGGTGGGTGCTCAGGCGGACATTGCGGGCGACGACGCTACGACTGGACGTGGTTAACGAGGCTCAGGCGGTGCATAAAAGCAACGGCTTCGGCGATCCCATGGCCAAAACTCGGTGTGTCTCGAGGGAGCCAAGGCGTTGGTACTAGTGATGGGCGTGACCCGGGGCTTTGGCGGCTTCCCGGCGGGAGCAGGTGCGCTGCCAGCCAGGCCGGTGGACAGACGCCGCGGTGCAGGTAGTGACATGGCCATGGACGAGGTGGATGGACGTGGTTGTAATTTGACTTTTGTCGGCGCCGGTCGGGGCATGTCATGCAGACAGCTATGGACGCGGACGGGTGCGCCCCCTCACTCCCGTCAGCCCATGTGTGCGAACGAGGAGAGGTGATATGCCGGCCGAGGAGGTCATCGGTATGTGCCAACCCAGGCTCTCGCCCTGCCGACGTCGGCCTCTGCTCTTGCGGAGCGAGTGCAACAGTGACGGAGCCGCGTGGCGCAGCGGGGCAGCGGGCGGGTGAGCAGGCAGATGGGTCGTGTGTTGTAGAGGGTCGTATGTGTAGCATGTGTACGCAGAGAACAGCAGAGGGCTGGTGCGTCCATTACATATCATATCCGCGAGCGGTGTCCTGTGGCAGTCCAGCGAGCACTGTGGCGGCGCGTCTGCGTGCGCTGGAGAAACCGGAGAAAGCAGTGCAAAAAGTGGTGGTGGCGCGGGAGCTAAGGGCGTGCTAGGCCCAAGGCGGCATGGCAGTCCAGCCCGTGAGCAGCAGCCATGTTCAGGGCCCCTCCACCAAGGCGTCGACTGAACGCACGCCCAAGCAGGGCCTGCCCATAGTAGTCTGCCACCCTCGCTCGTGATGATGATGCTGATGATGCGACGCTGCTGCTGGTGCTGCTGGTGCTGCTGGTGCCACTGCCCGCTGCGGCTGCGGCTGCGACAGGCCCCCCCGCGAAAGAAAGAAAAAATCTCTGCTTCGCGGCCAGCCAGTGCTCATCCCGCCCGCTTGGCCGTCATAGCGAGGTGGTGCCCAGCGCCGGAGCGCCAACAGTGGCCATTTGCTGTCCGCCCGCCCGCCCACCGACAAAGCACTGCTGGGGCGGCCAGCCGCGAGTCTTAACCACACGGAGTCGAGCTGGCTGCGCTGGGCAGGGCAAAAGAGCGTGGTCCGCCCGCCTTTTCAAGTCCAGCACTTCCGCCCCTCCGTTCGAGCCCATCTTTGTTTCCATTACCCAAGAGCTTACCTCACAACTACTGCGCGACCACCCACAGGCCCCAACCCTTTCTTCTTATCAGACATTATCAATCCCCCATACACACCGTATCCATTCCCCGTCCCGGCACTGCGGCTGCCCACTGCAAGCGCGTCTAAGCGACCAGAGCCTCTTGTCACCCTGACCGACCTGCCTTTGTCGCCTTTTCCCCATCTCTTGGCGCCCAACGGCCCCTCTATCAGGACGGAGGGGTGCGCTGGCCGCAGATGGGAGATAGTCTCGTAACAGATATGACGGCTCCCGTGGACAAAGTAGAGGCTCAGCGCGACGGTTCGACCTCGTCTATCGGATCGTCGCCCGAGCCTGGCCTGGCCGAGCCATATCCCCAGGAAGAGCCCCAGCAGCAGAAGCGCAAAGGCGGCCGTAAACCTGTGAGCCCTCCCGCCACCAATTGCCGCCCATGACTGCAGCAGTTGCTACCGCGTCTATGATAGAACTAACACGCCCTCGTAAGATTTATGCCACCTCGGAAGAGCGCAAGCAGCGGAACAGGCAGGCCCAGGCCGCCTTCCGTGAGCGAAGAACAGAGTACATCAAGCAATTGGAGAGCACCATTAAGCATCATGAAGACACCCTCCAGAACCTGCAAAATAGTCACCGCAATGCCGCTGACGAGTGCCTTATGCTCCGGTATAAGAATTCTCTACTCGAGAGGATTCTGCTAGAGAAAGGTAGCCCTGACCCCGTTTTTCCCCAGACGTCTGATCAAGCAACACGCGCTAACCCGCTACTTCGCCTCTAGGCATCGACGTCCAGGCTGAGCTGCGCGCAAAGACTGGCAGTCCAAATCTCGGAGCCACCAGACCTCCACTAGCTGCACACGCCTCGCCCAACCAGGCCCCTCTCCAGCAACGTGCCATGTTGAATAGACAGCAACAGAGGCGCTCGCTGCAAGGCCCGCCCAAGATTGACGCCTCCAATGGCCTACCCATGATCCAACCTGATGGTCCTATTCAGCGATCTCCCTTGACCCAGCCTACTCCAGGCTCCCATCTTTCATCTCCTGCTCAATCAGCGACTCGCTCGCCCAATTTCATGCCCCATGGTCAATCAGTATCCCCCAATTTTGGACCTATGCATTCACAACAGCAGCAGCAACAGCAGCAACAACAACAACAACAACAACAGCCACAGCAGCAGCAGCAACCACTTCGACCACAGCCACCTAGATCAAACTTTACCCCTATGATGGGAGCTCAACGACCTTCGCTAGTAACAAATCAGCCTTCCTCAAACGGCATGTCAAATGCTTCGAATGTCGGTAACAGCGGAAACGGTGTAACACCGAGCAACGGTCCTTCCTCATTCTACCAGACGCAGTTCACGGACCACATGAGTCAACTAGGCACGCTAACCCGTTTCCTTTTCTTCCCCTCTACTTATGTATAGGACTTTGTAATCCTAGGCTAATATCCTTTTACAGAGCAGGAGTACGAGGAACAAGCAGACTCCTACGACCACGACGATCCGAGCGATCACTCTGCCGGTCCCGGCCCATTCCCACAACAAAACTTTCCACCTTCAAACAATATGCCACCGCCAATGCCGCCTTCCCAGAACCCTCCCTTCACCAGCCCGGCCGCATTAGCACCAAACGATGGTGGCCAAGTCTTCAATGGCATGAGCAACAACCATCTCTTCGACCCTTACGATCCAATGCTCGACGCCGATCCATTCGGACTGTCCGCCAGCATGCACTTCCCCACCATGTATGAGAGCAGATGATGCTACGAGAACGATACGATAGTAAGAGAAGATTATTCCGGATGTCCACCAGGGACCGTGTAGAAACTCACCTATTCATACCTTCTTGACCACGTTGTTTAGCGGGCGCAACAACTGCTTTTACCCAACCGACCATGTGTCATTGCCGTACGACAGCGTTCGATACGAAAGACCGGTCGCCTTGGGATAGTGATATTTAAAAGTTTTTATTCAATCTGTGGCTTGGACGCGACAGTTGTATTTGTGACGGGATGTTTTTTTTTAGGCTCCGGCCATGAGGAAGTGGGCATGCTTTACAAAGTAACCCAGTCTTCTACTGTGGCACCGCAGCCTCTTGATTAGAGATTCAGTGTTGCTTTGTATATATTGTAATGCAAAGTCGGTCGCAACAGCCATTCTCGCGCCTCACCAAATCTGAAACAGGAATCTGACATTGATATTCACAAGTAAAGGCAAGTTTGGCTAATTGTTCATCTGTCACCTATTCTCGCTTCAAAGCGGGGTGCACCTGACTTGTTATGGGTGAACTTCGACTTGCGTCTGAATGCGCACTTGGAATAAGCAAACCACTCAAAATTCTACCAGCCACTTTCAGGCGCCATGGGCCTGTGAAATAGCATTTCTGGACATGCAAAAAAAGTCACCTTTACCCCTCACAAGCGATAGTACAATAACGTGTCCAAGCGCCGTACGCGGCGGCACAGAGAGCTACCCTTTGGTGCTTCTTTGTGCCTTCTACGGATGGTCTGTGCCCCACTTGACTCGCTTACGGCAGCAACCCACGCCGATTTTCGAACCTCTTGCCCGCAACTTCGCGCCCATTACCCCGTTCGCGAGCCACATCTGAGAGCCACGTCCCTAACCACCGTAGGGAAGCTCTCGAATTCTTTTTTCCACCCGGCAGATTGTGCATCTAGAAGGGCAAAGCGCGAAAGGCGCTCCAATCCGTCAAGATGTCTCAAATCGCTTCAAAGGTAAGCTCTCAAGTCACCCCACTGCGAAATCCAAATCCGCGCCTCGCAATTGGGAGCTGCAGTGCCGGCTGCAGTCCTCTATCCAGTCCAATGGCTAACTCCAAGTGCAGAACATTTACGAGCTGCTGGGTATGTCTGGATACATGGCACAGTCGCAGAACAAACACTCATGACCCCGCAGGCAATGACCCTGAGCTCGACCCCAACAGGCCGGCTGACCCGCCAACGAGGGCAATTGAGAAGCCCGTCATGAGGCATGGCAAGCGCGATGGATCCGACCTCCCCAAGTCCATCCCCGAGAGGCAGAGCCACCAGAACCGTGCCAAGCAGACCGACAATGCCAACGAGAACGGTATGTCAGACATGCCGGGTGCTGGAGATACATTAGAACCTCCGTAGAGCATCCATGCGAACAAGGGCTAATGAAGCACAGCTTTCCGGGATCGTGGCGTAGGATCTGACAAGAACCGCGGAAGGGGATCTGGTGGTGAGTGGGGATCCAATGGTCGGTTTGTGTCGATGCTAATCCCAACTAGAACCTACTGGCACTGGAGCTCGCGGTGGCCAGCGCGGTCGTGGTCGTGGTGGACGCGGTGGAGGCCGTGGTGGTGCCCGCGGCGAGGGTGACCGTCACAGCAGGACCGGCATCAGGTGAGAAAATTCCCCTCCTTTAACCCCACTTTGACCATGCTAACATCTTCTAGCGAACACGACAAGCAAGTTGCTCACGGCTGGGGAGGAAAGGACGGCGACGCTGAGTTGGCTGATGAGCAGGCTGGCGAGGCCATCGCTCAGGCTGAAGAGAAGGACGCTATTCGGGAAGATGCCGAGGGCGAGCACGCCGAGCCCGAGCCCGAGGACAAGAGCAAGTCCTACGCTGCCTACCTTGCTGAGCTGGCCGAGAAGAAGCTTTCTCTTGCCGCCCAGAACGTTCGCAAGGCCAACGAGGGTAGCAGCCAGAAGTTCCCCGAAGGTACTGCGCTTTCCCGCGACGACCAAGAAGACTTCATTGCCGGTGGACAAGGCAAGGCCAAGCGCGAGCGCGCGCGCAAGGAAAAGGTTCACGTTGAGCTCGACGGTGACCGTATGCTTGCTCCCCCTCCCCGTGAGGGCGGCGGCCGAGGACGCGGCCGTGGCCGTGGCGAATTCCGTGGCGGCGAGGGACGTGGACGTGGAAACGGCGAGGGACGCGGTCGCGGCGAAGGTCGTGGAGAGTTCCGCGGACGTGGCCGTGGCGGTGAGACTCGTGGACGTGGTGATGCCCGTGGTCGTGGTGGCCGCGGCGGTGCCCCCGGTCCCAACATCACCGACTCAAGCGCCTTCCCCAGCCTCGGCGCATAGAAAGCGCCAGCACTCATTGCGGCCTGAAAGCCGGACGTGTCCGTGTCCAACGGTCTGTTGTGGATGAAACGAACGAATGAACAACAAGGCTATTTCACGACTGGATGAACCAACAGGGAGCTGAAGGACGATATCAAGCATCTTTGAAAGAGAGGGCACCGGGATGTGAATACTTTTCATTTACCGGTATCAAAAAAATGTAGTCAACTTGAGCTCGACCTTTTTTGCATGCGTGTTTGATTGTTTGCTTCGTTAGTGTCTGGCGTGATGTATTTGTGGTGTTTTTTAATTTTGATTGAGAGAAGTACACGGTTTAAGGAGACAGTTTTCCTTTGGGTAACTGACTGCTATCAGTTGCCTTGGTTGCAGAAAGTCGGATGGATCATGCGGTAATAATCTGTTCAGTAGCAAAGTAATGTAGCTCACAGTATACGTATGTGTATATGTCTCTTTCAAAAGAACAAAATAGGCACTCGAGTAAGGATATTGCCGTATATACCTTTTGCAGGTATCTAGGGCAAACAACATGATGCAACATGTAGTTATTGATTATTCTTTCCCTACCCTACCCTAACCTATCTGACATGTACACAATTTGGAGGGGATGAGAGAGAGAGAGAGAGAGAGAGAATGTACAGAAGACGGTATAGAATTGTATTGCTTGATTTCAGTTTTTTTTTCAAATTTCTGGAAGTGGGGGGTTTTTTTTTGGGGGGGGTTGGTTAGGTTGGCAAAAGAAGAAGAAGAAGAAAAAGAATGATCAAGTTGAAAAGAAGAAGAAGAACAAAAAGAAATGTGGGTAATATGCACGGAGAAGATTTAGGGGGAAAAGCATAGTGGTATGTAGAGGAGGAAGGAGAAGGGGTGGTGGGGGGCATGAGAGATGCGGTGAGGAAGAGGAATTGATGAGACGCTACACCTGTATATCGGGGATTTCTTTAGTCGTAGTGAGACTGTGTGTAAGGGAAGTTGAGAAGAAGAACAAGCAGAAGATAAAAAAAAGAAATCCAGGGTCATTGTCAAGGTGGCTCAAAGTACTTTTTTTTTAAAAAGACAGGCAGTACAGTACTACAGCTTCGTATCCATTATTCACATCAAAACCACATGAATCGTTAATTCTACGCCATTCATAAGCTGCCTTTAAGAACGCTAATTTCCTAAATGAAGAAAAAGAGAGAGAGAGAGAGAGAGAGAGAGAGAGAAAGACCAAAAAAACGCCATTCATGCCGCATAAACTTCGAGGGAAAGAAAAATACGATTACGAATTCAAACCACTCAATTCCGCACTGCTCTCTGTTCCTCGAGTCTTTGCATCCACGCTTTGTGCTTCTCGACGCCCAGGTCCCGCGCGATGATTAAAGCGTCTTTGCAGGAGTCACAGACGAGTAGGTTGCAGTCAGAGCAGTCGTAGGCAATGTTTGTTCGAAGATCGGGAGTACGGGAAGTCGAGGTTGCTGATACCGGGTTGAAAAGCGAGAACTTTTCTGTTGAGCCGTTGCTTGGTGATAATGTAGACATGAGGTGATAGTCATGGCTGTCCATTGATGCACGGCGCTGCTGTTGTGGTTCAGCTGGGGAGATGATGTTGCCGTAGACATCAACAACTGATTCGCAATGCCGGTTCAGGTATTGCGTAAGCGGCGATTCGTGGTCGGGTGCGCTTTGTGAGAGAGAAGACACCGTGTTGGTTTCGCAAAGCGTCACTCCTATTGTGGCGTCGTCGCGGAAGAGATTATGAGGAGGTACGTATTGACCATGCCTCCTTACGCGACCATGCTCTCTGGCAATCACTCGCTCTGTACTTGTGTCATTCACTCTTGACCCCAGAGATATCGTCTGGGCTTGCCCTATCGACTCAACACGGCGCGGCTCTCTGATTACTGGATATATCGTGCTCCAGCACTTCACACACTCCAGCGTTGCGTTCGAAGAATCTGCAGTGAGAGCCTGTGCCAAATCGATCTTGTACGGCTTGAAAAAATGAAAGCAATTCCAAGCGCGGTCCGCGAAATCCTGACCTGGTTCGTCGCCAAAGTCTAGGGCTTGCCCTGCCCAGTATGAAGCAGTCCCCCTATCGAGGTTTACGGTTTCGGCCGATGGTGCAACACGAGCTTCAGTATCTCGATGTTCTCCTTGCATGGAAGATGTTTCGGATGACTCCGATGATTCCAAAATGCTCTCATTGTCGCTCTCATGTTCATAGTCTTCGTCGTCAATACAATCACCCTCGCAAAGATCCGGATTACCCATGCAGTTGTAGCAAAAATGAGCCCCGCAACGGCAGCTCATATGCCTGCACCCAAACATACGCTTAATTCCATGCCGGCATTTTGGGCACTGCTTATAGCCCCAGCTCTTCAGAAGCTTAGTGGTCTCTTCGTCGATGCCAAACTCGGAGACATTGCACGCACTGGAAGGGTGGGCAGTCAGTCGGCAGTCAGAGCAGATGCTCGATTCGCAAGCAGGACATGCAAACGTCTTTGAAGTTGGTATTCCAGTCCCAGAATCTGTACGTTTTCTGTCCGTTTTTGTCTGCTCAGGAAGAAGTCGTTCCGGTATGAAAGCTGAGCATGTAGGTACGGGGCAATAGAAGGGATTTGGAGTCAGCCACTCCTCATACTTTGCTTTGAATACAGCGATTTCTTCCCTAGACAGATGAGGCGTTGCGTGGTGTAACTGGATCGGACCACAGCACCGTGGCGGCATGAGCGTCATGTCGTCACAGGCTTTGATAAACATATACCTGATACATGATCCGCAGTATACACTATCACAATTCTTACAGGGCTTGAAAAACTTGCCCTTTTCGTTAGGCTGCGCTCTGCAACAAGTGATGCACGGAACGGTGGACCCTTTCGAAGCATCGCTAGGCTGCGGGTTGGACTCTTCCAAAGCATCGCTGGGCTGCAGAGGTGCCGGAGTGGATGGGACTGTTGCGATGGCGGGCCCATCGATTTCGATATCAGGGAGTTGAATCGACATAAGGCAATGCTCTGCAAGGAACAGGTTGAAGGCAGCAGTGGGTTCTTGTGTTGTTTCCATCGTCGTGGTGGGCGCGCTGTTTCGCCGTCGACAAACTATCGGCAACGGGGCTGAAGATGTGATTGTGATGTCGTCGTAAGAGAAAGGTCGTGATAGTTGCCGTACACTCTCTTTGCACTCTTGTTGTGTGTCCGCGTGCTCAGCCTTGTGATAGGTAGGCGCGACGATGGAAACCTCAACTTTCGCGTGCGGTCGCACCGCTCGAGAGAGTTTGCAGCCCATGGTCAAGGTGATGGTAAAGAAATTTGTGACTTCATAGAGTTGGGCTGAATACAAGCGTTATATGATAAGAAAGGCGTATGAGCTTGACTCGAAAAAGGCTGTTGACTCAAACTAAGGCGGTGCTGCCTTGCGACTGCCTTGAGCCCTCCGACATGGTTGGCCTGACCAAAATCTTGTCGAGAGAACCCTTCACCAATCTCATCCTAACTGCGATGATAGCTTCGTGCCTGGAAATGGATCCCGACGACATCTCGATGGCCTATGACTGAACAATTCTCTTCTTGGCGGAAGCATGATGAGGCTGAGCGGCGCCCGAGAGCTTCAGCCCTTGGAGACGCACTGCCCGATTGCAGGGCTAGTGCAGTGTCAAGCAGAGGCCTTGCGCCCTTTTCAGAGCCTCTCGAGAGCGATGAAGAGTTTTGGCGTACATACATATATATCGACTCAGCTCTCAAGCAAGGGGCATAAGAGGGGTAATGTTTACTTTGCGTCAACAAGTCACCATAAAAGTCCGTGCATTGCTTGCCCCCAGCGTCTAGCAAAAGTAGTGGTGGTCATGACCGCCTTTTCTAGCAGCCCCACTACCATTACTTTTGCTCGACACCGTTAGTCACTGTTTCATTCTTCCGTCGAGGTGCTTTTACTGGTTTTGGCCTAGGCCCGAACGGCACCAGGCGGCTGTTTCTTCGGGCAGCGGGTTTGATTACGCGTATGCCCAACCTAGTCTGTAGAATATGTACTATTTGCGTGGGTTTGCGGGCTAATTTAAGCCTCAAAGATTGCAGGGTCAGCGGCGCTGTATTGATTTCTCTCGTCGCCAATACAATGGACAAGGAGTGTGTTCCATGTTTGCTTTCATGTTGTAGCCTTGGAAATAGGCTTACTAGACATGGCCCGAGCCTTTGTCGAAGCGATTGGATGTCAGCGCATCTCAACGTCCGTCCAAGCCGTGCAAGACGGTCCCCCAAAGCCGCAATCTTGATATAACGTTTTGCTCAAAATTGAACAAGCGCACTTTCTTGCACAGAGCCCGCCTGGAACCTTATGTACCTACTTGTACTCCCTAGTGACAATACGAAGAGCTGAAATGGTGTAGAGGACAGCCGCGGGGTACTCAGTATGGTTGCATTACCGTGGTTCTTTTGAGGAAGCGAACCAGACTGTCCTGTCAAGAGTCAGGTGTCCAAGCAAGTTTTCAAGTCTACGGGGATGCCAAGCGTGAAGTTCTAGAAAATGACGCTAGCAAGCCGTCTCCATGCGGGGTACAAGGGCATTGGCCAATGCGGCTTCTTGGACGGCAGAGAGGTACCATGATTCTTCGTCGTTGATGGGCGCAGCGGTGCGCTCTTTTGCTAGCGGACCAAAGATGAGGAATGGCTACTATGATGTTCGTCCGAGGCTCGTAGTAGGAGTCGAGGTAATTAGAGATAGATATACAGAGTATATACTCCGATGTGCGACAGGGGCAAAGCCTGTCCTGTAAGCTGAATCCCAGAGCTGTCGGCAAATGGGCAAGGCACAAGGCGCGCTTTGTACCCCCGATGTGATGTTGAAGCTCCTGCAGTACCTTGTCCCATCTCCATTGCGACTACAGTTTAATGACAAGATGTGGACAGGCCAAGTAAGCCGCTATTGCTCATCACATGCCGAAGGGCTCCGACGGCGCGCAATTCCGGTAGGCGTAGACGCGATGCTACTTGGAGGCCGAAGCGTGGTACCAAAGGGCCAACATCGGAGGCGGCATGTCGGTGACGTGAGTGACTTTCGCATGTACTACTTGCCAAGGGTGGAGTAGTGGAGGAGAAACTGGAGCCGTTTTGCTCGGGGCTTACCACATCACCCGGTGGAACAGGATGCTAAGACGCGCATGGCGGCCTACTAGATGCTAGTCTCTTGGTCACCAACCCAACGGCCATTGTCCAGACGCCCATCTGGGGTGGCCACGACGGCCAATGTTTCCCAAAAGGTACTGCCGAAGTATAGCCAGCGTTTGTATGCAGACGCTGTGGAGGCTGCAGGTGATGGTGGACAGGCTCCGGGGAGCAGTTGACGGCATGTCATGTCCCAAGGTAACGGAACATCGGTCAGTGGTAGCTTGCCGGCGACAGGCAGAGGCATAGTTGAGGGAACAAATGCTCGTTGACGACAGGGACCCCGCATGCTGGGCGCCGTGCTGGGCTTGAGGGAAATGACACGGGCAGCCAGATAGCGCGCAATCCAACCCTCCTTGTCAGAGTTTGGACGGTTGTGTGGCGTCCAAGAAGGCTTCGGAGGGGGAGCTTGTGTGCACGTCCGAGGATGGTAGATGACGATGTACCAGGCCCTGTGCACGGCTCATGCATTGGCCGGGCGCCCTACTCGAGTGCAGATGGATGTGCAGTCGACGCCCTCCCGGTGTGGATGCATGGGGGAAAGGGAATGCAAATATCGACATATCGATGCCGGCTTTGCGGTCTTGTGCAGCTTGTTCGGCAGCCCTTTGGATAGTATCCATGTCCACACCCAAAGCCGATGTCCAGCCAGCAGCCAACAACACCACGGCCACTTGGCCGTCCAAAGGGAGACGCGGTGCTCTGTGAAGAGACGCCAGGGGGCGGGGCAGGGGTCAGCAGGCAATGATGCATCATGGTCCCCGCAACCAGAGCCATCCCGGACTGCCGCTTGCGCCTGGGGATGCGATGGGGCAAGGCGCATGGTGCTAGCATGGAGACAGGTCGTTGGGGACGATCTGCCCTTGTCCCTTGCTTGGGCGCGCAATGAAATAAAGTCATCACGATGCCCCGACCTTTTGTCTGCACTGTGTCTGCGACTGCATTTAAGTCCTCGTTGCAGGTTGCCTCACAAGTAGCATCTGTTGCTGTGTTGCTCGTGCTTCTGCCTCTGCGTTCCTCAGTCACCCAGACGCCACCATGTTGTGGCTTGCACAAGCATTGTTGGTCGGCCTTGCCCAGGTACGTCCAAACAAACGCCACCATGCGTTTATGCCAACGACATGACTCTGCCGACAATACCAGTCTGGCCCTGCTCAGTCGCCTTGCAATTGCACTCAAACGCTCTCTTTGCACGCTCAAACTGACAATGACAAAAGGCATCGCCCAGGTTCCCTCGTGCTGCCAACGACACGGGCAGTGGTTCTTTGAACAATGCCCAGAGCCCGCCATTCTACCCAAGTCCGTACGTATATGCTGTTCTCTACGTTGAAAGACCCTGCCTGCTGCAAGTAGTGCATTCGGCACTGGTTTTGCGGGTGACGGGTGCGCCTTGTAGGCCCTAGCTATGGTGCCACCCAAACTTGACCATGTAGACCCTGATGTTTGCAACATTTCTCTAACTGTGCACCAGTTGGGTAGACCCTACCACAAAGGACTGGGCGGCTGCCTACGAAAAAGCAAAGGCTTTTGTCAGCCAATTGACCCTTATTGAGAAGGTCAACCTCACCACCGGCACTGGATGGCAGAGCGACCACTGCGTTGGTAACGTGGGCGCTATTCCTCGCCTTGGCTTTGACCCCCTCTGCCTTCAAGACAGCCCTCTCGGCATCCGTTTCGCAGACTACGTCTCTGCTTTCCCAGCAGGTGGCACCATTGCTGCATCATGGGACCGCTATGAGTTTTACACCCGCGGTAACGAGATGGGCAAGGAGCACCGTAAGAAGGGTGTCGACGTTCAGCTTGGTCCTGCCATTGGACCTCTTGGTCGCCACGCCAAGGGCGGTGTAAGTTTGCTACACTACTCAGTTTTTCTTTGCATTCACTAACAGGCTTTTAGCGTAACTGGGAAGGCTTCAGTCCTGATCCTGTACTCTCCGGTGTGGCCGTGGGCGAAACCGTCCGCGGTATCCAGGATGCTGGTGTCATTGCCTGCACTAAGCATTACCTTCTGAACGAGCAAGAGCATTTCCGTCAGCCCGGCGGTTTCAAGGACATCCCCTTTGTCGATGCCATCAGCTCCAATACCGACGACAAGACTCTGCACGAGCTTTACCTGTGGCCCTTTGCCGACGCCGTCCGCGCTGGTACTGGTTCCATCATGTGCTCTTACAACAAGGCCAACAACTCGCAAGTCTGCCAAAACTCGTACCTCCAGAATTATATTCTCAAGGGCGAGCTTGGCTTCCAGGGTTTCATTGTGTAAGCATACCGATAGACTTTGTAAAAGTAAGACGAGAAACTAACATTATGCTTAGATCTGACTGGGATGCACAGCACTCGGGTGTTGCCTCGGCTTATGCCGGATTGGACATGACCATGCCTGGTGACACTGGGTTCAACACTGGACTGTCCTTCTGGGGCACTAACATGACCGTCTCAATTCTCAACGGCACCATTCCTCAGTGGCGTCTCGACGATGCGGCTATCCGTATTATGACCGCATACTACTTTGTCGGCCGTGACGAGTCTACCCCCGTTAACTTTGACAGCTGGCAAACTGACACATACGGATTCGAGCACTTTTTCGGAAAGAAGAGCTTCGGCCTGATCAACAAGCACGTTGACGTTCGCGAGGAACACTTCCGCTCCATCCGCCGCTCTGCTGCCAAGTCGACTGTTCTCCTCAAGAACTCTGGCGTCCTTCCCCTCTCTGGAAAGGAGAAGTGGACTGCTGTATTCGGAGAAGATGCTGGCGAAAACCCATTGGGTCCTAACGGATGCCCTGACCGCGGCTGCGACTCTGGCACCTTGGCCATGGGCTGGGGTTCAGGAACTGCAGACTTCCCGTACCTTATCACTCCTCTCGAAGCCATCAAGCGCGAGGTCAACGAGAACGGCGGCGTGATCACTTCGGTCACCAACAACTACGCTACTTCGCAGATCCAGAACATGGCCGGCAGGGCCAGCCACTCGATTGTTTTCGTCAACGCCGACTCTGGCGAAGGTTACATCACGGTTGACAGTAAGTTTTGTCTTTTCGCTGGATAGACGTTGTATTTTGCTAACTTTGGACCACAGACAACATGGGTGACCGCAACAACCTGACTGTGTGGGGCAATGGTGATGTGCTCGTGAAGAACGTCTCTGCTCTGTGCAACAACACCATTGTGGTTATCCACTCTGTCGGTCCAGTCATTGTTGACGCCTGGAAGGAGAACGCCAACGTGACCGCCATTCTCTGGGCTGGTCTTCCTGGTCAGGAGTCTGGTAACTCGATTGCTGACATTCTGTACGGACACCACAACCCTGGTGGCAAGCTCCCCTTCACCATTGGCAGCTCTGCAGAGGAGTATGGCCCTGATGTGATTTACGAGCCCACGAACGGCATCCTCAGCCCCCAGGCCAACTTTGAAGAGGGTGTCTTCATCGACTACCGTGCGTTTGACAAGGCGGGCATTGAGCCCACGTACGAGTTTGGCTTTGGTCTTTCGTACACTACTTTTGAATACTCGGACCTCAAGGTCACCGCGCAGTCTGCTGAGGCTTACAAGCCTTTCACCGGCCAGACTTCGGCCGCCCCTACGTTTGGCAACTTCAGCAAGAACCCTGCGGACTACCAGTACCCTCCCGGCCTTATCTACCCCGACACGTTCATCTACCCCTACCTCAACTCAACTGACCTCAAGACGGCATCTCTGGATCCCGAGTACGGCCTCAACGTTACCTGGCCCGCAGGCTCTACCGATGGCTCGCCTCAGGCGCGTATCGCGGCTGGTGGTGCGCCCGGTGGTAACCCACAGCTCTGGGACGTTCTGTTCAAGGTCGAGGCGACGATCACTAACACTGGTGATGTTGCTGGTGACGAGGTGGCCCAGGCGTACATCTCGCTTGGTGGCCCCCACGACCCCAAGGTGCAGCTCCGTGACTTTGACCGCTTGACCATTAAGCCCGGCGAGAGCGCTGTCTTCACTGCCAACATCACCCGCCGTGATATCAGCAACTGGGACACTGTCAGCCAGAACTGGGTCATTTCCGAATACCCCAAGACGATCCACGTTGGTGCTAGTTCGAGGAATCTTCCTCTTTCTGCCCCACTGGACACTAGCAGCTTTAAATAGATGGGCTTGCTATGGTGGGAAACGACCAAGGAATTTCTTAATAGCCAACAAGTTGCTGTTTTAATTGGTTAATGTTGATTGGCTTCGACATACATACACATCTAGCTGTTACGAACAAGATATTTTTTTATTCAAACAAGGTCAATTGCCGCATTTGGTGAAGTGATTGTATGCGTGTGAGCACGTAGAAAACCAAGGTTATTTTTTTGCAGTCCACGTGGGATGACGAGCGTCAAAGGATGAGGGGTAGCAAACAGGCAGCAAACTTGGAGCCGCTCACGTGATGGGGCTAGCAAGGGCAGTCAGGCGGTTGCAAAATCTTGCTCCTACGCACGTCGTGTGGGTGAGAGTGGACAGTGTTCGGATGCTCAATATGTAAGTATGAGCAGTCTCATTGTAGCAGTGGTTGTGATGACGGAGCCATGAACAAGGGCATTGTTTGACAGCGGGCGGGCGCAATGCTGGTTTGCACGCGTCACTGAGTCAGCACTTGGGGGATGGATGGGGCAACGATTGGCGACTGGTTCGTGTGGTGTGTGGCGGCGCATGCGAACGCTTTGGTTAGCGGCAGCGTCATTGTTGTTGTCAGTGCGCGGGCGATGGTGGTGGTTGTGCGTTGGACAGGACATGGGCAGAGAGCATCGCACGCGGCACAAACACGGCGTTGACGGTGTGCGTCGAGGTAAAGAGTATGCTGGTGTCTAGGTACACACAGCTGGTGTTTGGCAAGCCACACTCGTCCGGCGAGCTTGTCCTGCGTGCCGCCGTCGCCGGCTCCTCCGTATGTGTAGCGTGAATATTGACACAACGGGGTGCGCGCACGGATGCCGGGCTGGGGGAGAGCAGAGGGCATCGGGCAAGGCCAGCGACGTAATTCGTCTCCTTGGGCCTCCTGCGGCTCTGCGACTATCTCCACGCCCTCGATATCCGTCTATCGATAGCTATCCTCTTGCTTCCCCCCCGAACCCTACCCTTTGGCGCGTCTGGCCCCCCAAAGTGCTGGTCATCACCCTCTGCCCTCTTCCCCCGCACGCGTCGCTGGCCCTCTTGCTTGCTGTGCCATCCGCGCCCATCGTCACGCCCGCGCTAGCTGTTCCGTCGCGTCGTGGAATAACAAACACCACTGGGCAACCACGACGACGCTTCCGCCGCCCACCGCACGCCTCCTTCTCGCTTCTTCCACTCCACCACCACCACCTCCACCTCCCGCGCCTGCGACCTCCCACCCCCTTCCGCTGTCCCCCCGCCGCCGCCTCGCCACTTGCTCTTCGCACCGTGCGCATTGCATTAGGAACTGGGCACCGACGTTTCGCGGTAAGCACCCAGTCCTTGCTCGTCTGTCTGTGTGTGCGTGTGTGCGCGCGCCTGTGTCGAGTCGCAGGTGGGGCGCAAGCCATTCGCGCCTTCATGGCTCGCTGGCCACACCCATGGTTCAGCGCCCTGCAAAACACACATATGCAATATACAAAAACATAGCCCTCCCGCTGCATGCACTCGCTGACCGTATTGCTTCTGGCACAGTCTCACACGCGCATGCACCATGTCGACCCGCCGCAGTGGACTCCGCTCGCGCAGAGAGCCCCAGCAGCAATCTGACCCCGACACGCCAGATGCCACGCCCTCGCGGAAGCGCAGGCGGGTGAGCAGCCCAACAACTACTAGTGTTGCGGCCAACTTGTACTCACTCGCACAGTTGAACGGCTCTGCCCAGGACGAAGCTGCCTCGGTTGCCGCAGACCCTCCCCGTACCCGCATCACCGAGTCCGTCGCCAGCAACGACTCCAACACGACGCTCCCCAACGGCGGCGATGCAGACAACAACATGGACCCCATCGAGCGCCAGAACCTCGTCATTGCCGCTCTCCGCACCCCCGCATACACGCCCAATGCCGCCATCGACTATGCAAACGACCTGCAGTCGCAGCGCAACGAGGGCAAGAACATTGCCGCCTTTGCAAAGATTGCTGCGCGTGACTGGTGCTTCTTCGTCCAGGACACGCAGGTCAGGATTGGCCGTGTAGACTCCAGCAGCCGTGCCAACCCCCAGAGCTCCCAGGCCGACCTTGCTGGCATGCCCATGAGCGACTCGCAGCGCCAGGATTGGGGCGTACATATTGACCTTGGTCCCGAGCGCCAAATTTCCCGTGTTCATGCAGAGATCAACTTTGACCCCTCGGACCAAAAATGGTACATTACAGTAAACAGCCGCAATGGCCTCAAGCTCGATGATCGCCATCTCACTAGGGGAGACCGGGCCGCCCTGCATTCTGGCATCTGCATCAGCATCATGAGCACCCAGATGCTTTTCCTCCTCGCTAACCAGGAGGACCACTTTCATCCTATGCTATGGCGCCAGGTTAAGAATGAAGATGCTGCCGAGTCTGACAATGACGGTAACCCGCCGCCAAAGTCTCACCAACATGCACACCCTAGCGGACCGACACCAAAGCGGGATCAATATGATCCGTTTCCACCATCCTCGCACCCTCGCCATAAGCACCAGTCTTCACAGGCCTACTATAACCAGATGACATCTACTCCGGGTGGTCAGCCAGGAACGCCCATGACATTCCGTGCCGACAAGGACCCCCGTAGCAAAGGCTCGCCTGCTACCTTCTCCCGGTCTGTCGTTCTGGACACAGGAGACGACATTGACTACAGTCTAGACTCAACCAAAGATATCAAGCCACCCCATAGCTATGCCCAGCTCATCGGCCAAGCAATTTTGAGTAGCGAGGAGGAGATGCTTACTCTTGCCAACATTTACGACTACATCAAAGCCCGCTATGCATTTTTTCGACACACCAACAGTGGATGGCAAAACAGCATTCGTCACAACCTGTCTCTGAACAAGTCGTTCGCAAAGGTTGCACGCCGCACGGATGAACCGGGAAAAGGCATGAAGTGGAAGATTGCCGACAGCGAAAAGGAGGAATTTATCAAGAAGCAGCTTCTCAATCCTCGCAAGGGTGGCGGTATGACTATAGGGTATCGTATCGACGGCTCAGGGCCTAGTTCTCCTGCACTCGGAAATCCAACCCAGGCCACCGAGCGTCTTGTGGGTGCTTTGGAGCGTGACAATCGCTCTCAACAATACGCTCCTCGCATCAAGTCACCCCCACGCTCTGCAACGCCTCCGCTTTCTTCCGTCCCTGTCGCAAACGAGTCATATACCCCGGACCGTGGCCCACGTCCATACGGAGGATTCAAGCAGTCCCCAAACACCCGTGATCAGGACCATCGTTTTGTCACACCTGCGAAGCGACTTATGTATGGAAGCAACGAGGGACAAGGTACTTATATCAAACAGGACGAATCTCAACGACACCTCGAGTCTTCGCCTGGTGTAGACCCTGTCAAGCAGAGCGTTCCTGGGATGAAGACCGATGTAGGAAATTCTCCACCAACCCTGTACTCTGATGCCGCCTCCAATAGTATGGGCGGTAGCTATGATACAGGCCGGGTGAACAATGCGCTTGTCACACCCTTGGTTACGAGGCATGCACCTCGCCTTGCGCCTCCCAGCACTGCCCAAATGCCTAGCCAGTATATGGCCTTTTCCAGTCCTGCTCCCTTTTGGAAATTTGTCGATCTCCCTAGCACGCCTGCCAAAGGACCCCTTGAGCTCAGTCCAATCAAACTACAACGTCCGGATTTCAAGGATGGTGACGACGAAGATGACAATCACCCTAGCTCGCCGCCTATGCTACCGGGCAGGAGTGCCGAGCCTGAAGATGATCAAGACCAGGATGGTGAATTGAAGGGTGAAGACGATGAGGATGCTGGTCCGGAGAGCCCAAGCCGCACAGTTTCTCGACCCGTCAGCCGGCGCGAGATTGGAAGCCAACGGTCACGGTCAAATAGTAATGTCAATGGATTAGGACTGGGAATTGTAGGCAGCGGCGGAATGGTACGAGGAGCAAGTCTGGGGAGTTTCGAGGAGGAAGCAGAACCCGAGGAAGAGAGCTATGATCTTTCCAAGTACGTACTTGTCCCACACCTCCGTCTTACCACTTTTGTGGTATAACTCTCCTAGTTATAAATGAAAGAACCAATCAACTGACCAAAATTGCAACCAAATAGGGGTTTCCAAAAGATCGGCTCATTCCATCGCAGCATGGCTCAAGCTCATGGCCTGGGTAGTCTTGGCGGTCGATCAACTGCTACACCGCCGCCTCCGCCCCCGCATATTTCGCGCACAAGCGTCCCCGCGAACATGTAAGGGGCGGAGGGAGTGGGAGTAGAGGAGAAAGAGAGAGACAATCACAGATGGCCTGAAATGAGAATGATTACATGCAAGTATGAGCACGAACGATATATCGATATCGGACTTTTTTGTCATGGGGAAATGAAAAAGGGACGTTTGAACGGGGGTTGTTTGGAGGGTGGTTGCTTCGTTTTTATTTCTTCTCTTCAAATCCGGATATTTGCATGTGTTATTTGATTAGCTTTCGGGTCTTTCCTTCCCTTTTCATCATCATCTGATTCGGTCTGTATAAAGTTCTCTCTTTTTTTTTTGCAGGGGCATGGTCAGGTCAGGTCAGATGAGAAATCCGCATCTTGTATGACTAGCATCATTTGTTGTTGTTTTCCACTTGGGGTTATTGTTTTTGTCCTTTTGTTACCCCAGGAAAAGGGATATAAGGAGGGGGCACTTGCTAGACTACTCCGCTATGGCGTTATTCATTGTTGTTGTGTACATGGAGAGAGTGTTGTGGGGGGTTCAACGAAAAAGGGGGTAGGATGAGGTGGAGGAAGAGAAGCATTTATCGTTGATGATGCCATGTATCTTTGTATCTTTACCTTTGTAGTTTTACTCTTGTCATCTATCCATGATGCGTGGGGTGATGTGGCATAAGCATACATGTCTCCATAGCAGTGAAATACATGAATCATCACAATTGCATGAAACACATTTGAACATATCACTTCTTGCGTTATTCCGTATGCCAGCTAGACGAGAGATTTGCCATGCATACATACGCATATCATTGTTTCTCCTGCCCTTATCCATCAACCTGCCGCCCATCTAGTTGATCTGCCTATGAGGAAACCATTTGCTTGGCTTAAGATTCTTCTCCTCAAGCGGGGCATCCAAAACACCCAGGCGCCTTATCTCGCCCGCAGAAGGCGCATCGTCGCGCTTTATGTTGGCTTCGGCCTTGCGGTAGGCAGCTTGCAGGGCAAGAGTGCGTGCGGCCTGTTGAACACATGTGTAAGTTTTGGTATTGGAGAGAAGTGTGTATGTATGTGCGTTGAGTGAGAGTGAAGAAAGGGAAACACGGACCTCCTTCTTGTGGTGAAGACACTCGTAGTAGTCTTCAAGAACGGGGGCGCATTTTGCCTTTCCGGAGTTGTCCTCGGCGTTTGTGTTGGTCGTGTAGCACGCGAGGACTTCTTGCCAGAAGGGGAAGCAGCGGGATGGGCCTGTGGGGGTTTTTGTTAGTCTGGATGTCGGAGGCGTTTGGAGATAAGGTATAGGTGGGGGGTTGGGGAGCTGTAATGGGTTGGCGGTAGGAGGTTTCAAGGAAGGTCGGCGAGCGAGCGAGCAGGTATCGGGGATCTGACGGCCTCGCTTGCGTGTTGCGGACCAGGATATATTGGCGGTATATGCGTGTATGGTAGGCCCATGGCTTGTATAGGTGCCGTGCGTCCATCTCTAGCATCTCCCGATCTTAATCCGTTGTACTCGTGGGGTGATGGTCTAGGTCCTGGGTCTACGCGGTAACCCCAATCTCTTGCTATCCATAACAATCTCTCATCGTATATCCAACCATCTGCATGCGTTGATCCAGTATCCGCGCCATGTGGTCGGCGTCGTCGCTCTTCGCATTCGTTCCAGTTCCGCTCTTCGTGATGCGATTGCGCTCCTTGAAACCTTCCGCCACCTCCCAAACGCCCACAACATATCCAAATGGAAGGCATCAATACGTACCACCAGCAAGTCCGTATCCAGAAGCCATTGTCGCGGTGTTTAAGTGGGGGTCGTAGGTCGCGATGCGCAGGTGTAGACGGACTTGGATGAGCTTGTGTTACGTCAGCAGCGCACGGATTCGCTGAGCCAATCACTGCAGGTTATTTAGCTTGACTCTCCAGCATTCTAACACCATCTATTCTTATGTTATGGAAAGACAGGCATGCACCAGATTTGAAGTAATCAATTTAGAAAATGTTTGGGCGTTTGTTCCTCTTTCAATACAAGAATGTAGAACATTACTCTTGTTGTGTGGCGGCAACTTTTTGAGAAGCTTGAAGCGACATTACTGGGTGTCGTTGTCTACCAATAGCACAGCGCCCCATACCATACCTTGCCCTTAGCATGCGATATATCGCCATCAACATAAGCCTGAAGAGAATCACACCGATTTGCTACTCGTTCTGTTTGCTGTCTGAAGACACACGCGATGACAGTATTTGATTTTCTAAATCACGCATTAATCTTTGTTATAGGCTTTCCGATGGCCAGTATCGAACATTGATTTAAACACAGTCGATTAGACACGCCGATGACTTGGCCAATCAAAAGCTTTACTATAATTATGATGGTGAATACACCAGAGCGATAATTGGACAGCATCATGGGAGACCCGCCACTATCCAAGACGGCGATTTTGGTTAGCTTAGACCCCTGCCTGAAAACCACGGTTCACTAGAATGTAATAATCAATGAAGCACTATGACTACATATTGTATTTGAAACACTGGCTGCACTGAGTACTGGTTTCGCGAACTAAGCTCTCTTGGACCTTTGATGCTACAACGCACTTCTGCTCGAAGCCCAATTTTCATCACCTGAACCGCTATTATGGATTTCCCACGTCTACCAGATGAGATAAAAGCCGCGATCTGTCAGTCTCTAGTATTCAGTGTTGGGATTTCTTCATCATGGAAATTACGGGGGGTTTGCAGTAAGTTTGTTCCGAATCACCCTTGAACATGACTGATTATTATAGGGCTCTTTCGGGAGGAGATTGAGAGAGAGATCCTTCAAAACCAGCCACAAAGTGCATTCTTCATTGATGCTCGATCACTTTCGGACGAGGAAGACGAAATCTGGATTTCCCCGCGGACTCCTGAAAGTTACACTCTAATTCTCCATTTCATGCCGCGCTTCCTACAGGCCAAGGTCGCGAACTCTGGAAGCTTCAATCCCTCCCTCCCTAAGGCTATCATGCGAATGTTCAACTATGTAGCACGACCGCTAGACTCTCCAGATATATATGCCCTTCCTGGGTCGAATGACACGTACACATCGAAAGAGATCATTGCTCAGATCTGTCAGAGCATTTGTTGTGTACTCGGAGATGACGTTGTTCTGAACTTTCTCTTCGCAGGTACGCCTACACCGAACTCTATTATTCGACCAGCCGAAGAGCCGCTCAGGGTACTCAGCGAGACATTCGATATCCACTTTGAAATCACAGCCGCCATTGCAGTTCATAGCGCCAGTCGTGTGCATTTACTGGTTCGGAACCTGTATGCGGATTCGTTGCAACATGGGATTTTTGGAAACCATCTGATCAACGCTATCAAGCTCGGGGACCTAAAAATTGTCAAGGAACTAACTGAATGCTTCCAAAATCTTCGAATCGGAGAGGCAGATCAAGTCACCCTGGCCGACAATACTATGGAAAATCCTCTTATTTACGAAGCAATTGAAACATCAATTAGTTACTACAGAGAGGACATTCTGCTCATTCTCGTAAGGCTGATACGCCCCACCATTCCCAGATTCGAGCTCAGAGATCTCAAGGCGTTCGAATCCTGCGTCCGCATGGTAGCCCACACCTCCAACGTCAGAGTACTAAGATATCTTTTCTGCATTCCAGTTTCATCAAAGTGGACATTGACAACGAACATTATGCATGCGATTTGCGATTCCGAGGACTATGATCTGATTTACTTCGCATTTTGCAAAGCTGACTGTGCCTACACACATCCAATCTCAGAAGAACATCCCTTGCACATCGCTATCCGGTCTGGACTCGAAGCTACGCGAGCGGTTTACGACACTGGAAAGTACGATATCAACGAACGCTTGAGCTGGTCATACAGGATTTACTCGGATGAACCTGTCACAGCACTAGATGTGGCAATTTATCAACAGAACTATGCGATTATAAAATGGCTCTTAGATCATGGGGCCCATTATCGGAGGAGATTCCCTAGTTTTTATATTTGCGGCAGGATATACAACTATGTACGAGACCGAGCTATCGTGGACGACCCAAGAATGGTAAACTTACCGTCTTATGGGCAGTATGCGAGTATGAGTTGGGAAGCGAAGGAGAGTTTCATATTTGGCCTAGGTTAGTAGTTGTTTGGATGGACTGCGCATCGTTGTCAAATTCTTCAAGGTGATCATTCGACTGGGAAAGGCGAAAAGGGACAATAGAAAATTTCTAGTAACGGTCTGAACACATGAACAGTCATCTTATTACTCTTCCCCAACAGCGCTATTACCGTTTCAAAGAAAGGAGAGCTTGATTTATGAAGCCTTTGCTGTTATGCCATCAAAGCCGTTAGTTGTTTAGCCACTTCGCGCCTCAATAACATGATTTCAAATCTCAAAACTATCAATAAGCACAAAAATACCATATCTATTTCAAGTGAACCAAAATACATCCACTTCTATTATCTCTCTACTCCTGGTGACTGCAAAGGGAATTCTTCTCATTCCATCGGCAAGAGAAGCAGTATTTTGAGTACGCGATACGCTCATTCTCCTTAACCACCTTGGCGATCTTTCGGTTTTCCCGCAAAAGCTTTTCGTACTCATACTTGCCTGCGTTGGATCTACCCGTACGACGCAGGTACTCTAGACGCGCAGCCAAGGCCTCGAGCATGTCATCCTGATGTAGCTTGGAAAAGCGCTCCATAATCTCGGCTTCCTTGAGCGTAGGAATACGCGCATGCATATGGCACTTGTACTGGGTGACAAGATGCTCGATGTATTGCTCCATGCCTAGGTACTGCGCCGCATGACGGATGTGAATGGCTGCAATAGCCTCGTTATCTTTGGATGCGTGAGTAAGCTCAACTTCCAAATGTGCATCAGAGACGCTAATGATATCGTTTACCCATTTCATAAGCTTTGCAACGGCATCGTCATCAACGGACTCCTCGGAAATGTTGATGGATTCGGCATCGGGATTTGCTGTTAGGCACTTGCGGAATGCGGAAGAGACAACAACCAAGGCTAATTTGGGCACCGTGGCGATGAACCTTTTGTCATTCTTGTCGAATACATTGACTGTGCCTGCTGAGAGAAGCCCTTCGCGGGCAGAGGACGAGTAACTGCGGATGTCGTGTCCATCAGACATTTGATCCATGTTGTCAATTGTACCCTGAATCTGGGTGTAAGTCTTGAAGGCGTCAATGCCAAGCGCTTTGGTAATGTTGGTGAACATTGTGGTTAGTTTGGAATGGTAGTTTTGACTGTGATGGAAATGTGCTGTTCAGCTCTGCTTGGCCGAGATAATGTTGGGACGCGAAGTATGTTCTGAGTGATAAGAAAAATCCAAAAGTGAGTTCTTATTTAAATACCTTGAGGATAGTGTCAATGTAAGTTTCCGGTGTTCATATACAACTCGCTTGCTTGTAAACAGTACATAGACTTTTCTTTCATGAAGATGAAATCCAGCCACTCTACGCATGTACATTGTTTCGAAAAGTGGGTGCCCGACTCTCTGGCGTTATTTGCGATGAACAAGGGCGAGTCGAACTCTTCCAACTGGCGCAAAGTGTTTCATACGCTGTGTTGACACCAAAAGATTGCTGATCCTCAGATGTTAAGCACCTGTGCGCCCGAAACATCTTGTGATATACTGGATCAGGAGTACTTGTTCTTCATGATTGAAACCAGCGTCATCGGATGGGGCGGTGGCTGCCAGTGAAAGAAGCGACATCGACCAGCCACTGTCGCCCGCTAGTAACACTATACACATCAATGGTATCGCTACGGCCAATAAGTAACGTCGGAGAGGTATTCAGTCATAAATCTGTATTACTCCGCCTATTCAGCAATACGACTAGTAGAGTTAAAAGCTTTTTGTAGGGACTGCTTTATCTAGACCGTTATATCTCTAGCAACTCCGAGTGGACAGAGCGCGAATATGTTCTGATTCTTGCATAATTTACAATAATAAATTTTCGTTTGGTTTAGTGGTGTAGCCTTCTTCAACCCCAGCAGTAGGGCGAACCTCCTTAAGCTGACGCCTCAACTTCATCCATGCCGACCGTGGTAGAAGGCGCAGCCCGCCGTAGAATACAGCCTCATGCCATCTATGATTTCCCAACTTAACCTCGTTTCGCCACCAATAGCTCCATGTATCTAAAAGTAACCACCAGTATTTATCAAGAGACCTCCATGTGAGGAAGGCCCTCAGGATATCCTTACCTCGAAAGAAATCACTTAAACATACAAGGGCTTTCACAGCAACCGCCCCAGCCCATTACCACTCTCCATCTACCGACAACACTGATACTACGACTTGTTAGCCAGCATTCCAACATCCAACATTCTCCCATCGTCCACCCCCTAGTATGAAAAACAAACAAAGCAAAATCAACATTAAAACTCACATAAGTAACACAAAGACCATTCTTGATATCACAAGTAAAATGATCCACGTATGGCATCGTTCCTGGAGTGCTGCATTGGAAGTACTTGAAATACCGCGGATAATGATTCCAATCCCTGCATTAGTCGCAGTTGGGCGTACCGTCGCTGGGTAGATTGTAGTGATACATGTCTCTCGATCGGCCGCAGTATGGATTTCTGGATGGCGCGTTGGGTACTTGTGCGAGTGCGAGGGATGCTAGCATGAGCAGGGTGGCGAGGACGGACTTCATGGTTTTGACGGATGATGAAAATTTGGCGCGACGGAAGATAAGTGTTAAACGTTTGTTGTGTATACGGTGGAGTATTTGGGCAGTTGATTGAATTGTGGCTGGGAAGTTTTTCTTAGTTAAATGTTTTCATGTAACCGCTTATGGGTTTAGATTTAAAAAAAACAGTGTACTGTACATAAATAAGACCCGTTGATGAGCCGGAATACGGTGTTTAGCGCTTAGATGCTACCTGAATTTATCCTAGGCGAGGACTAAGGAGAACCCCGGAAGGTAGTGCGAGAAATGATCTCTGACCTGAGGTGAAGGGAGGCGTCAGTGTTGGATGTTAGGTTCCCCGTTGTGACATTCTCCCAGACCTAAGTCGAGGCGCTATCACAACCCCAAGCCTCAGCACGCACGAGCATGGAACTAAGATCGGAAACTTTAGGTGAACTTGAATTGAAATGTTGAAACTAGGTCATGGTCGACATCGCTGACATCAGCCCGTAAAATCCTAAAAAAAAGTGCCAAAGATAACGCAGTTTCCAAGAATACCTACTCTCCAGTATTACAAAGTGGTAGTGGTAGTACATACGTTGCCCGTCGCTATGCATGCTTCCAAAGTCCAAACCTATCCAAATAATATCTAAAATCTAAGCCCTTTAACAAACGCCATTGCCCAGGTAGGACTTGAAATTATAATCTCAATCTCCCTTCCTCAGACCTTCCACCAAACAGACTCAGGAACCCGTTTGCACGATCACTCTCACCTCTCTCTACCTGTCTTCTACTGCGTCCGGCTTCGACTTCGTCTTCGCCACCAAGCCACTTGGGCCGGGTAAAGGAAAAGTCGTTGGTCTCGAATGTATTCTTGACCCTGGAGGCAAAATTCTCGAAAAAGTTTCCTTCGCCTTCGTCGTCTTCTAGCAAGGGTCGCCTTTGCTCAGATCGGACTCCTGAAGATCGTGTGATGCTGCTTGGACCATTGGTGGTTGCTGCTGAAGCAGCACGACTGGATGATGCGGGTGTTGGATTGTCTGTGTAATGTTCGTTTGGCGGCGATGTTGTGCGTTGAGAAAGACCTAGGACATTTCCGCTGGCGCCCTGGACTTCACGTGCGATCAACGCGCGGCCTTCACGCCAAGAACCAGTACCTGCATGAGCACCTGCTGCTCCGTCTTCTTCATCGTCCAAAAGATCACCAAAGCCGCAGATGTTCTTCACTTTACCGTAAAGACCGAACGCCGTTGCAAAGACCGGGACGAGGATAAAGATAGGAAAGAAAGCGCTGAATCCTTCACCGAGCGGAGTTAAGACGATGAGGCGACCAAGGAATTTGTAGAACATTGTACCCTTCCAGATGTTCTTGTCCGTCATCGTCAAGAAGTTGTAGCTCAGAGGAACTGTCAACTTCGCAACCTGAAGACCATACCATGTCGCACTCTCCTGGTAGGTATTGCGTCGTACGAGCGCTCTGTTGCCCCAAATCTTGACTTCAGTAAGACTGTAGAAGGCGCAAATACACATGTAGCATAGCCAAGCTGCAGCAATAACCTGGCTGTTGAAACCGACGGATGAGCGACCGCTATCATGACGATGGACGACTGTCCAACCGATGATAGAAAGTTTGGGACCACCAAAATCCTGAGCTTCGCGAACGCATTCTGACCAGACAATGGAAATGGAGGCTAGAATTGCCGTAGCCCATGATATGTATGTCAATACAGGAATGATATGAACGTGGAGGTGGTACCGCGTGAAGGGAGTAAGAAGCGTATAGCGATCGAACAGGCCTGTATGAGACAACCTGGCTGCACCCTTGAATTCGAGATGTTTGCTGGCCTTGGAATCGAGAATGGCTTGTGTGCGGACGGCTTTCCGTACAATGTGGTCCCATTCGTTTTCAAAGCGGCATTTTGCGTGTCGCGCGCGCTTCAACTTCCTCGTCAGCTCTGCAAGATATCGCTCCGTGATGACTGGTGGAATCGTTGTCGTATTTCCACGTCCAAGGACACCCGCCCGACTTTCTGGCAGGTTGCTCCTTTCCGCTATCTCGTCAATCCATTCTTGAAATTCCTTTGGAATACCATTTTTCCTCTGCTTGAGTTGCACAACCTGGAATTCGTACTGATCCAACTTCTCCAACGCCTCGGTCAATCTTTCATGGACTTTGGGTGCCTGGCCCTGTATTCTCTTTAATCGTTCGCTGACGCTCGCGTAACGAAACAAACTCCGTGGGAACGCGACAAGCCCATGGCCCATGAGGTAGATGCCTAAAATAAGACCCCAAGTATAGGCAAGTGCCATGACCAAACTCTTGAAGGTGTCGGCCTCGAAGCCGTTCCACCATATCAGGTAGGCGGAGCCGACAATGCTGCATGCCAGCAGGATGAGCCAGTATCGTCCATTACTTCGAAGCGCATACTGCAGTCTGGCTTTGGGCTCCCTGTATCCGCTGTCGCAATATTCGCCGAGCATAGGCAGTATAGCCCATGTAAGGGCGAATGTGAGCCAGTAGATGACGCGCCATGTCTTGTACACAACCGTGTCATTTAGCCATATCCCCCTTGCGCCGTCAGTTGTATCGAGTCCGGCGCTGCTGGCGAGATCGATGGGAAGCAGGACAACGATGCTGGCTGGAAGAGCTATCGCCAGGAATACGGGTAGGACGACGTATGCGGGTGTGGTGCGAAGCGGGAGATAGTAGCGTAGCAGCAGGAGGACGAGACCGCATATGGAGAGTAGTGAAAGGACGAAGAAGGCAATAGAGCCGGACGCTGAAGACGTCATGGTAGCGCGCGGTCGCAAGTACGCATAAGAGAGGTGACGATGGGCGTGTGTGATGGTTAAAGGAGATTGTTGGGTTGGTGCCTGAATGCCTGGGCAAAAGATGGTTCGACGGTTGTTACGGGCAGGAGCAAGCGTACTAGGAAGCTTCGGAATGCTCAGTCTCGCGTCGGAATGCGGAAGTTGCGCGACCCGGTGCACCTCTTATTGCCGTCTTTCATCTATCTCAACCAAGACGACACTACCCATTCTACTGCTTATCCTCTCCTTGGTTAAACGTCCAAAAGCCCCAAGTCCCTTAGTCGAGCCTTGGCCCTTTGTCCGCGTAGCCTCAGCCCTATGCGCCATGACGACGGCAATGGCTAGGCGCACGGGCTACTGGTATATGCTTTGGTAATCAATCGCCGATCCATCTCCGACGCTAATTGGCGGTGAATCCGGATGAGCGATTGCATCATCCACTGTCAAGCTGTCTATTCGGCGGGGGCGCATCACTAATCCACTTGGACGTACATAGCAATAGTACATCTACACTTCAAACAGATCCATTGCACATATCCGTCCTCCTGCCAATCTCCACAACGCCTCTGGCTACTTGAGTACGTCTTCCTTCCACACAAACTTCATCATACAAACCACTTATACACATAACCAGACCCTACAACCGCCAAAATTTCGTTCCTGCGCCACTTCTTCACGCGCGCCCCCTCACCCACAACTATGTCCGCCACAAAGACCAAGGTCCAGTCCATCATCGACGAGAACCCCGTCGCCGTCTTCTCAAAGTCCTACTGCCCATACTGCAACCAGGCCAAGCAGCTGCTGAGCGCCAGCGGCGCAAAGTTCTACGCCATCGAGCTCGACCAAGTCGGTACGTACATACATCTTGCTCATTGACACAGCCGAGCGATAACTGACCCTTGTTCTACAGACGACGGTTCAGCAATCCAGTCTGTGCTCGCCGACATCACTGGTCAGAGGACCGTTCCCAACATCTTCATCGCCCAGCAGCACATTGGTGGAAACAGTGACTTGCAGGCCAAGAAGGGCGAGCTCAACACCCTGCTCAAGGATGCTGGTGCCCTATAAGCGTCCGGAAAACTGCAAAGTAACATGATCCCTGTACTTAGTCTGGCGATACTCGGCGCGCAATAAAGTACATTAGCAACTGCACTTGCCCAACATCTTGCCATGTGAGCACTTGATTAACGCCAAAGTAATGCATTTGAAAATAAACTTGCCCATGGTAAATCTAACAGGGGTTATCTTGTGGTCATGCTCATGAACCAAACACTAGCCCACCGAGTTTGGGTACAGCTTCCAACCAAAACCTCGAGGGATTCGTCATACATTGCTCCTCTCCAAACTTTCACTCACACTCACACTCTACGTCATTACCCATACATGCTAATCATCATGTCATTCTCCGTGCTCAACAACACGGACGCAATTGGACCCTCTAAGTCTGCATTGCCTCGGTGAAGCTTTGGGCTGCTGTCGTCGCAAAGTATCGCACATCCACATCATCATCTTGCTGTAGCTTCTCTAGGTTGGGCAAAATGCTCTTCGTGATGACGTCCGTTGCCTTTTGACATCCCTGACCCGGTGTGCCTGCCTTCTCAAGAGCAATCACCGTACCCTGTTCTGGAAGCTGTTTGAGTGTGTTGATCAGTTGGCCATACGACTTGGCCACATTGAACCGGATGTTGGGAATGTCGTCGTTGACAAGCTTGTCCATCATGGGGATAATGGATTGTTCAATGACGTCAAGGCTGAGGGCAGGTGCAAGAGTCGACACCGCAAAGCACGTCGTCATACGGTATAGGTAGTTGGGGTGTTGTCCCATGGCCATGACCTTGGGAACAATGGCGTCGTTGGCCCACTCTACGCCGAAGACCTCGGTGAGCTTCTTCAAGTTCTGAGTCGATGCCTCACGGATCGAGAAGACAGTATCTCCAAGCCAGCTCATGCACAAACTGCTGAGCTTTTCGTCGAAGAACTGTACACCGAGTTGGGAAGCAAGCAGGGGAACGTATTCGATAATGGCAAGACGCACGCGCCATTGCTTGTCTTCGGCAAGTTGTACGATGGCTGGAAGGAGAGACTGCGAGAGAAGCTCAATGCCGATGACGTTGTTGACAGACTCGAGCTTGGAGATGATGTTCAGTCGCACGTCGGGGAACTCGTCCTTAAGCATCTGCAGGAACATGGGTAGGAGATGTGAGATGGTCCTAGTCAGAGTCAGTACTGCAGCACGTGGTCACGCGTTAGTGCCCAACTTACTCCTCCTTTCCAAGAATAGGTGCCAGCCCACTAATCTGAGTGCCAAGCGCGGCGCGGACATGCTGCGATTGATCGGAGACCAGCTCCTCTATGCTGGGCATGACCTCGTGTAGGAGGGTCTCACGCTCAAGGAGTGCGCAGAATCCTACCATGTTCAGCCTTTGTCATACAATATCGTTCCGTGACCACCTACCTGGAATCTGACCAGCAATCGCGCTACGGACCTCCGCCTCAGTGTCCTTGAGGAGCTTAACGAATGCTGGCACAAGGTCTCGGTTGACGACCTCTTCATCCACTGCTTTTGCGATCTAATACCGTTAGCGCATGCCTTGCTTGATCCCCGCCTGAAACGCACCTTCTCGAATCGGTCTGCCACCATGTACCGCACCCTCCAGCTTTTGTCCTCGAACAAACTGCGCAGCGCAGTCAACAAAACCCCGTGGCTCGACTGTTGCTCCTTGGGTACTGCTTCGGCGATGGCAATGAGAATGTCAACAGTCAACAGCCTGACACTGTCCTGGTCGTCTGCGGCAAGGTGCTGGAAAAGCGGGATCATCTCATCGATGACAATAGAAGGCGGCATGGCCTTGATGAACTTGGCCAGATTGTTCGCCGCCTGCCTTCGTACCATGGGAGTGTCATCGTGTACTAGCTGGCCATAGTGTTGCCTAAGGGCCTCTTGTGACGGGGGTGTGGCGCGAGAGTAGGGGGTCTGATAGAGACCTGTGGCGGAGATTTTGGAGGTGAACCAATCGGCTTTCGATAGGCGCAGGACAAGAGGAATGAAGTTTTCTTCGATCTGCTGCTGCGAGAGCTCCTCGCAGATCTTGTTAAGAGACTCGACAGCCTGTGCGCGTTAGCTGTACCCCAGGCTGTTAGAAACGAGTGCGCGCACCTTCTCCCGGACAAGGGGCTCCTCTATAGCTGCAAGGTTTTCGAGTGGTGAGAGAAGCACATGTGCGTGTTCTGGGCCTCCCACGTATTCGACAAACTTTCCCAGCTCCTCGCTCAATGCTGTGAGAACCTCGTCTTCGTCTTCAACGGACTCTACAGGCCCGTGTTAGCCACTTGCAGCGCATCCAGGGTTACTCAACAGGTTTCTCACCATCTAGAAAGGGTATCAACTCCTCGCGTGTTCGCTCAGCACCCAGGGCGAGTGCAATCGTGTTTAAGCGATGAATTGCATTCAAGCGGAGAATAACGTCGTCGTGCTTGAGCTCATCGATGAGCACGGCGATGGGGTAGAGCTCGTCATTCTGATTTGCGTCCATGTCGGGTGGGTGAATGTGTGTCTGAGGAGTGTAAGTTTGTGAGTGCGCGGTGGGAGTTGGGCGCGGGCGTGGTGTTGACGTACCTGGTGTTGGCGAGGAAGCGAAGAGGGGTGTCAGGGCATCTGGGCAGGCACTCGAGAGAGGAGGACCGAGCTTTTCAGCCACCACAGCCACAGCTCCAGTGTTCAGTGCAACAACCGTCGAGATACATTTTCAGGCCATGAATTTTCCGGCCAAGGTAAGTATCGTGGTTGGTTTACTGTGTTCTTTTACGTCAAAGGTAGAATAGGCCACGACCTTGTCATGCCGTACGTAGCAGCGCAGACTCTGAATTTGACGTTGCAGATTTGTGGCTCACACCGCCACATTCATGGATATGATTCACTACAAGTTAAGCCAGAAATAGCTAGCTATTACAATAATAGCTGCTTCTTATACACTGCACTACCTGCCAGAGAAGATATCAAGCCATCGATAACAGGGTCTTACAAACCTTGGAGTAATGGCACAACTACAGGGTTTGTAAAATGCCACCCCCACTTCTGCCAAGTGCTGTTGGTATCTTAGTCTGATTTTTGCTGTTGGGAGTACAACTATGATATTGCGGCTCAACTTGGTGCAATCTGGCCAATCCCCTTTGGTCTCTCCCTATACTGAACGGCTTAAGAGTATAGTGCTGCCCCACCCAGTTGCGTTCATCGATGTAGATTATATTCAACAACTGGGAACAGGGCAGGATAACGCAATAAACTGCCAGATTCAAGATACCAGAACCTACCAATACCTGAGCCGTACTCACCTATTGTGCAATCCTTCCATATAGCCATGTCCTTCACACTATTTGCCATAGAAACGATTGATGTTCCGTCTCATCAAGCTATCTCCAAAATAGGTTTAGCGTTTCTTCTAGATCCAGAGCACAAAGAGTACCCCTAGTTGACGAATCAACGCAGCCATTTCTCTATACTCACTTAAGAAAAGGAGATGTCAGCCGAGTACCATTTTTTCACATTCCAAGAAAAGAAGCAGTCAGCTGCCTAAGAAACCTAGTAAGGAGCTATGCTCGATAAGAGAGGTCACGATAGATCTTTCGCTAGCGTGCGGGGCCAATCGGAAATGACCAAAGATTGGTTGCAAGAACGGCCGTGAACCTTGGTCAAAAACCAGTATAGGTGACGCAGTGCGGGCTCTATCTCCAAGCCACCTCCATCTCTTCAGTAGCTAGATATCTCGCGATGGACGACGCACACAGTATTGATCATTCTGGAGAAGAGCCGCCCAAGCCAAACGCTACCGAATCTGACCCGTTACTTGTACGACAAGATGCAGCTCCATCCGCCCCACGAGTGACCCAGTTGCCTAAACAGCTCACCACACGCCACGCATTTGCTGTGCTTGTTACTCTGCAAATAGGCTCAGGCATATTCGCGTCACCGGCACAAGTCGACAGCAATGTACCTTCTCCAGGTGCTGCTCTTCTGGTCTGGGTACTTGGCGGGCTGCTCTCATGGGCAGGAGCTGCATCTTTCGCAGAACTAGGTGCTGCTCTACCGCTCAATGGCGGCATGCAGGAATACTTGCGCCACGTTTACGGAGACACCGCGGCGTTCCTTATGGCTTGGGTGTATATCCTGGGCGTGAAGCCCTCATCGATGGCCATTCAAAGCATCGTTATCGCGGAGTCTGTTGGTTCAGTTACAACCAGCTCAGACAATTTGCCAGATGCCGGGTTACTCAAGCTCATTGCTGTCATTGTTTTTGTAGCGATGGTGTTGCTCAACTCCATCAACACCAAATTCACGATGAGATTGAGCGAATCATTTACAGTCTTCAAGCTATCAACAGTCAGCTTGATAGTTCTCGGCGGGCTTATTGCAGTTATTGCCCACTTGGTGAACCCAGAATCTCATCTTTCCGGTTCTAGCGACTGGTACTCAAAGAGTTGGTTTCAACCGAGACCGACTACATCGGACGGCCAAGTTCTTGACTGGTTGTCTATGGGCGCCTGGGACCGCTATGGTCATTATTGCGCAGCCATTTACGGTGGATTGTGGGCTTATGACGGATGGGACAATGTAAGTCTGCACAAGCTGTACACGCGTTTAGCTGACTGACGACAACTTTAGGCCAATATCGTGGCGAGCGAAATTCGCGACCCAGGCCGTGCCCTCCCAAAGGCAATCAAAGCTGCAATGATCGTAGTTCTTACTTCCTTTGAGCTGGTCAATATCGCGTACTACATCCTCGTGCCTTGGGACAAGCTGAGTAGCAACAACGCAGTTGCAGTCGCTGCTGGAACAGCTCTTTTTGGGAGACCTGCTGGCATTATTATTACTCTCCTCGTTGCTATTTCCTGTGCAGGATCGATCACCAGCAACGTGTTCTCAGTGGGCAGATTGACCATGGCTGCATCACAGCGCCATTACCTTCCGGCATTCTTCAGCCAAAGGGGCATGCCACTGAAGCAAAGAGCTAACGGAGATGACACTTCGTCACCCAGATTCGATGCTCCAATGTAAGATCTCCTAGTAATTTATTCTACGCGGAAGCCTGCTAATATAAACCACAGATATGCCAACGCGTTGGCCCTTGTGGTAACCCTAGTATACATACTGACAGGTAGTTTTCGGGAACTACTAACGTTCGTTGGCATGGCCGAATGGGTTTTCTATGTCAGTACTGTTGTCGGACTCCTTGTACTCCGCCGTAGAGAGCCACAACTTGAGCGACCTTACCGTCCAACTACCATTCTTCCAATCACATTTGTGATTGTGGGTACCTTGGTCATCGTACGATCTGCTATATTTGCTCCTGCGCAAAGTGGAGTGTTGGCAGGACTGCTGGTAGCTGGTGCTTTGGTCAGTAGATTGCGAAGCAGCCGAAGATCACAATGATCTG
>NW_006912116.1:48442-128261 GCF_000523435.1 Bipolaris zeicola 26-R-13
GGGGGGGGGGGGGGGCAGAAATTTCTCCTGAGCGCCTGAACAGCCCCTCGCAAAGAATATGGTACCAGCACAAAGTAATGATGCATGTATAATTCCCAGCAGCAAGCCCCTAATCACTCAATATAACCCAATCCAATCTGCATCATGTACGCAATGGTGAAGGTGCAATTAAACCTCAGGAGTCCAGGCCAGGAAAGCATACGGATCCAAGGCGCTAAACAAGGGAGAATCATCTCACGGCATTGTTATGCTTTTCCCCGCAATGTAATCCCAGTACAGAGGTGGCTGTCAAAAGTTTCAGCCTATAGGGAGGTAGCGGCTGGAAGTTCTTGCTAGCGTCATCTCTATTGGCCCCGTATTCTCTACTCAAAGAGAAGAAGCCCAAACTCCAACTGTAGCTCTAAGAGAATTGATCTATGTAGAATTACTTATGGGAATACATCCAAATACTAAATGCTGTATATATTGTTTTGAAAAATTCAAAAGAACAAAAGCGACAAGGTGAAGATCAAGCTCTGTAATGGCAGAAATACTACAGCTGTACTATAAACTCGCTGTCAGCAACAATTTTTAACCCTGTCAGCTGAAACTTTCAACAGCCACTGCCAAGTCGCGATCGGCATCGAGATATCCTCGATTCCCATGTCAACAGGCTGTGGAAAATGCTGTACGCAGTACACCCTTCGTTAGTTACTTGGATTTACTTACCAATCGATTACCTCAGAATATACGCTGTCACTTACTCACCGTCGCCACAGCAGAGCGATGCTAGCCGGCTGTCCCGGCTGCAGATCACCCATTTACTGAGTGACATGTAAGTATATCGCTCATGCACGCAGTCATTTCAACGCGGTGGCGGTGCGCAACAGCCATGTTCGCCGACGTCAGCACAGTGACAACACTGTAGTACGGTTCCTGTATGTCGGGTCACTCTTACCCGAGGCACTCTGATCACTAGACGTTGGCGAGGCTCAGCAATTCACTCTGCTCACAGGCAAAAGGTTTGTTTTGTAGAGACGCTAAAATGATGATCAGACTCTTGCTCAGTTCACTTTATTCCTAGCTTAATACAGAGAAATACCAGACCGTTCTGAACAATCTCAACGGTGGAAGCTACACTCTTTACAGTATAGCTCTTACTCGCTACCCCAGTCTGGCTTACCCCTTACTAGTGGCGTATAAACTCAGTAGACTACCAAGCATGCGCTTGGCAACCGCACCCATAACGGTTCCTGACAGGGTTGCTCCCATACCCGGTAGCTTTGAGTGTTCTCAGATTTGGTCCTCAGTTGAGATCGCTTCGTCGCGTTCCCCAATTCCGGCTCTCTTTCCCCGACCGTATCTGGTGCGACCAACCGACGTGCAAAGTAACTTCAGGCTGCCGATAGCTGATTCGTGGTGCAATCCCCAAAGTCAATATTTCATTTTGCTCTCTCTTTAATGCCTGCCCGGCTTTAAACATTTTCCGAACCTTCTTCTGCCCGTTGCTGACAAGGCGCTACTGACGACAAGTGCCCGCAGAGATGGTTACACAACCCACAAAGACAGCTCAAGCAGTATATTATTTCCTGGAAGCTGAATCTCGGGGGAGGATACGCATTTCTCGTGTCTGCAAGCTGCGTAACACAAAGAGACACTAATGACCATTCTACGGCTGAATCGAGAATCGTGAACTCCACAGCCCAATGGATATGCGACGATCATCGTCTACCTACATGTGATATCGGGAGATCACCAATAGTGTATTTGCGATCCCAACGTCTCTTAATTGTTCTGCACAAGGTATGGAGCAAAGAAGATAGACAAGGGTGGACCTTGTGAAGTTGAAGCTACGCCCGTCATGTTGCATCCAGACGACGTACGGTGCACATACGATGCTCCATGGACGAAAACAGACGTAATCAAAACTTGGAAAAGGCGACCAGAGAGACCGCGTGGCCTGATCAGTGCACCGGAAAGGAACACGAGTAATCCAGGTGATAAAATGTATAAAAGGAGACCACAACCTGCACTGCCAGTTGAATCACCATCAGCATCAACCAGCAGCTTCAACATCTTACCTTCGCTTTATCCACACTCGCTCAAGACCTTGTCTAAAACCTTTTAAACTTTTCAAACAAATCAACATGCGTTATACTGTCCTCGCCTTGGCTGTCGGCGCCACTGCCGCTCCCCTCGCCAGCTACTCTTCCGGAGTCTGCCCTATTGGACTATACAGCAACCCTCAATGCTGTGCCACTGACGTCCTTGGTGTTGCCGCCTTGAACTGCCAGAACCGTAAGTCTCTCTCCTTTCTACTCCCATCACCTGGCTTTAAACGCACGACACTGATTGATTATTGTAGCGGCCACCACTCCCACCAGCGCGGATCAATTTATCAGCGGATGCGCTGGTACGGGTCAGCAAGCCAAATGCTGCGTCATCCCAGTTGCAAACCAGGCTGTCCTTTGTCAGGATGTCAGCCCTAATGCAAAGAGCAACGGCAGTGCTAACGGAGGCAACAACGGTGGTGCTAATGGAGGCAACGGCGATGATGGAGACAACAACGATGATGGAGACAACAACGATGATGGAGACAACAACGATGATGGAGACAACAACGATGATGGAGACAACAACGATGATGGAAATGGCGATGATGCTGATGGAGACAACAACGATGATGGAAATGGCGATGATGCTGATGGTGACGATGACGGTGATGCTCACGGAGCTGGTGACCAATCCGCTAAGACCCCTACTTCCTCCTATCCTGCTTCCCAGGAGACCCCTTGCCCTTCTGATGTCCCTTACTAGAGACTAGAGTGGGTTTCGTTGTGGAAAGCAGAGAGTGTGGGCGGTGTAGGCGTGGGAGGGATATTGTGCAGTGAGAAAATCAGGACTGTACTGTAGCGTTCGACAATAATATCTGCTGTGATAGCTTTCCACATCGCTTTACCTTGTTGTGCTCTTTGCTGATTTGTGAACTGACTTACGAATCCGGGTCAGCCGTACGAATCCGGGATTGTGATCAACACTGACTGAGCTATTGAGAATGGGCACTGTGAAGAACACGACGTGTTGGGCATAATAGTAAGATTAGAAAAAATCTAGACAACTATCCATGCACATCTGTTCAACTACCACCGTGTATCTGGAATAAATACACAAGAAACATGACATGCCCTTCAAAATGCTTAGTTGACATAGCACTGCAGTGCTACACATGACAAACTCTCACCGGTACGTCAACATTAACTTTCTAACTATGTAGTCCACACACCCCAGCTAGTAAACTACGCGCCGGACGAAACAAGCAACACACTACTCTCCGTACTCTCCGTATACTTACAGTACTCTCCGTAAAAGCACCGGTCCAAGACCCTCGGCGCTGACTCACGGTCCGTTTCAAAAAGATTACCTCAGCGCATACGCCGCATCCCCCACCAACCAACGCAAATCATTCAGCCCTGCCACCCCCCCTCCCCCCCAAAAAAAACAGCCAACCAAATACCCAAGTCCCCTGACCCTTGGCCTCCCCTATCGCGTATAAGTACTCATCCAAACCCCTATTCTCGTTCCTCATCATCACACTCGGAGAAAGAGAAAAGAGAGACAAGAAAGAAAAAAAAGGCATTTCAAATCACCACCGAAGCACCATCCGATTCCCCTCTTCCGAACCATGACCGCCGCAGTCGAAGCGCCGTGTGCCAACAAGCCATAGTCCCAAAACGTCGACTTGCAGCAGCTGGCTCGGGAGCGAAGGCATCATAGCCAGATGGAAGTGGGTCCGTTCCCCCCCCCCTCCATCCAACCTCGCCTAGCGGTGCGGGCCGTGGGTTAATGCTGGCGCCTCGTTTGTAGCCGGTGCGCGAGTCGAGAATGCACTTAAAGGAAGGGGGGCGGGTGGCAGCGATTAGGCTAGGTTGGGTTAGGTACGTGGTGTTGGGTGTTTATTTATTTTGGCTTTCTCAAGGGAAAAGGAAGGGTGTTAGTGTTCGAGAGAGTTGGACTAAGAGGGGGGAGGGGAAGTGCTGTTTTGTGGGTTGATGAGGATATGGGTGATTTTCTATATGCCCGCTTGTGAGTGAGGTTTATATGGAAATGGTGGCGAACGATTACTACTACTATTGGACAGCCCCCAAAAGGTTAGAATGCGAAACCTACTAGAATCTGAAACTAGAAATTAAGAAAATTAAGAAAAAAAATCCTAGATCTACTGGAGTTTTAGAAGTGATGGGATGAGTTCTTTCCACTTGATAGTGGATGGGGAAGGTAAGGGAGACACCGTCGGAGACCCTAGCGTCGCCCCAGAGGTCTACGTCAGAAGGAAAACATTAATTCGAGATGTTGATCATGTGATGTAAAATCCTGCGAAGTGAACGCAATAAGGATATCAGAATAAATGGATTTTAATGCCACTGTTACGAATATATAGCTACTCGGCTCTCAGATAACGTTTTGCAGTATACTACGCCTTCTTAGGCCGTGTAGTGCAGTGGAGCCGAGCTGTTACGTTATATAAACTCAACTATTCTCACACACGCTATCTCTACTAAATCGTTAGATAACTATTCACAGTGCTTATACCAATGACTGCTTAGTCTAAACTATATTGAGGCTGGAGAAATATAAGCACTTGACTCTATGGACCATCAAACTACAACTCTTAATATTACAGAACGTAGTAGAGTACTTCTAGGTACACTGGATATTCTAGATGCCCACCAAACTAGCTAATCTGGCTAGGGCAATGTGTATTTGGAGTGGCTGTAATGAGCTAGACTAGCTAGAGTTCTTCTACTACCTTGTAGATTTGGTATAACTTGATTTGTTTCTGAATACTTATTAGATAGCGCATTAGATTAATTACCCTAGAAAAGAAGAGCAGGCCATACCCTAATCTTCTTGAATTAGGTATCGAAAAAACAACTTTGTAGTTAAAGTCAGACGATTCGAATAAGAAGCATGAGCGAGACACTGCTTTTGAACTCTTGAAAATGAGTTAGTAACACTACCAATACTGTATACACCCCTTAATTAAATGTAGTATTTACAGGGTTGAGTTCTAACCTTTAGAGTGCAATCGTTACCCGTACGCATACCTCTTAGTCTAGAGGGTGACTTTTGCTACTAAAGGTGACTTTCGCTACTGAAGGTCACCTTTACTCCCCACTCTCCTTCCCTTCTACGCACCACTTTCTAACTTTGATACACGCTAATTCTTATCAATCATGACTACAAATCCACGACACTAGAAACTCTCAATTTTATTACTGCCTTCTTGCTAGTAGCGCATAATTAATCCATTGATTCGTTCAGTTACTTCTTGATTAATTCGCTCAATCTAATAGATGTAAGGAAAAAAAATAGTAGCGAGAGAATAATCACATTAGAAACGCCCGATTAGAATTTACTGAATTAGTTGTTCCGAAGTGTGTTCCCGGTCCACTGAAATGTCTAAATAGAAATTACACCAACTAAAACAGCGCAATACCGAGAATAATGTAACGACACAGTAGTATTATCAAATAATATGCTTTGTTCCTATAGTGTGATCGCTCAAGCTAGAGATATTTATCTACTTCTCTGCTATCGACGTTGCGGAGGTAAAGGGGGAGGTAGTATCACACTTATCTAGCTATTCGGCTCTTAGATGCTGCTATGTAGTATACTAGATATTGCTAGGACGTGTAGTGTAGTGGAGTTGAGCTGTTGCGTTATACGTAACTACTCTTCTCTATAGTAAGACTCATGGTTCGACAGTATCTATACCCGTTTAATCACATATTAGTCTGTTCGTTGAACTCTAGTGATTTTACATACAAAATCATTTTTATTCTAACGGTGTTACGTCGAATGCAGATAGTTGCAAGTGCCAGCTCTGTTTTAATAGTCGCGGTTTTTTTTATCTAGGGATTTCAGTAAACTAAGAGATGTGTAGTTTCGTGTGGAGGGAATGCGTCTTGAGAAATATTCTAGAATGTAGTTTGAGTAAGGTAGCATCGCTGCAACTGACATGTGTTTAAAAATACGGGGATACATAAACGAGGCTCCTGTTTCGAGGGATTATTGAAATTTGTATAGTGCGAGGACATGTAGTCATAATACCAAATATCCATTTTTTGTGATAACATTAAGCTTGGTTTCGTAATGGTAAAATAACCTCTAACATACTGCAATTTAGTTCGTCAAAAAGAGCGTAGATGATGGTGCTGCAGAAAAAGAAGGTACGGTCAAAGACATGATGTCATCACATCTTCTAACTATCAGCTAGCTCGACCACCACAAAGATGCTGCTCTAGTGATTAGCAACCAACAATCTTTCCTACCTTATCCTTTTCAAAAACTTTTTGTATATATGTGAGCTGAGATTATATTCTGCACAAATGGCAAAATCGTGTACACTCTGTTCTACACCGCGCCCGGTGCTAGTCCGGTGCCAAATCGACTCGACAGAGAAATGGCATTTTGTATGTCCTGGAGCATGCTGGAAGGCGGTCTCTGGGGGTATGGAAGACGCAAAAGGTCTCAAGGAAGAGTTTCCGTATTACCGCTATGGTGGTATGGTGAGTGCAGTTCCTTTGGTGAACAGAGATGATGGTGCAAGTAGAGATATCGGTGCGAACAGAAGCTGACTGGGTGGTACGATGAAACAGTGGAAGGACAGGAGTGCAGATGGGCCGGTAAGCGCGAAGAAGCCGAAAAAAGTCAAGGAAAGACAGAGGGAGGAGATGAAAGCTAGAGGAGGAGATGGTGGTGCAGAGGGTGGGGAGGTTGATGCTAAGGAGGCTGAAGATGGTACTGCATTGGCTTAGAGTAAGCAAAGACACAGTCGATTGGTATTATCAGTGATACTATTTTTCTTCCTCTGTTTGTGCAATGCGCGGGCGTGTAGCTGGTCATATCAAAGTTCGGCGATGGACGGATGGGGTGATGATAGTTGAAGTAGCAGGGCCAAAGGGGCATGGTGCGGACTAGCTGTCGTGACACGCGAAGTGCAGGTGCAGCTGGGGCAAGAGGTGGAGAAAAGGCAGTTGGTGGTTGCTTTGAGTTTATTGAAAATATCTATTCTTGACCGTGTGCACAGCCCGCTAGGACGAGGGCGAGGGATTTTGGGCCATCATGACGACGTTGGACATGTGTTTAGTCGGGACGTCGTGTTGCTATTGATAGATCTTTATGCAGCGGGGCTCTGCCATCGGTCCCTTGAGCCCATGCACTTAGTCATTAGCGGGGGGCAGCTATCACAAGCGCCCGGACCCGCGGCCCCGTTGAGATGGGTCGCATCCTTTCTGCAATGGGCCTGGGATTGGCGATGCAGCGTTTGCTGGAAGAGCGACATGGCGTTGTTGATGTTGATGTTGTGGTTGTTGCGCTGCAATTGGCACCGAGGCCAAGGCGGAAGAAGGGTCGGGTAGTAGTAGGGCACGGCAAGCTAGGATAGTGCTTGGATGAGGTCAGGATGCAGACACGGGCTTTGGAGTTGATGCACCATGTATGTAGGATGGGAAAGGTCAAGTATAGGCATGTTGGTGATTGCGGTAGGTCCGATGGTTGAGCCAACAGAGTAGTCCAACGTCAGCCACACGGCGGCCTTGGGCGCTACTCAGAAGATCAGACGGTCGGGGTACAGGCAGGCAGGGTGGCAGCGCAGTAAGGGTCCTGTCGCGTGCGCTGCCAGGGACAGGAGCCAGGAGCTGGTTCCTGAGGGTGTAGACATAGTCAGACGGCTGCTGTTAGTGCAGACGGGAAATGTATTTCGAGAAAGGTGCATGGCCAGGGCGGCAGCGTAGACGCGGAGACCAACCAGCGCATCGACTAAGACGACTCTTTGGCTTTGCGAGTGGAATATGAAACAAGATCCGGGACCAGTGATAAAGACGGACGTCCTCTCAGCGCTTGCGGAAACACTCGACAGCAGCCTTTCTCGTTCAGTGCCGTGGCATTTCCCCCGCTCGACAACGCCGCAATCTCTTTGACGTTGTGCACACACACACACACACACTCAGTTGTTGCCCGCCCACACGCCCACTTGGTTGCTTGCTTTTGTGCCGCTGGGCCACATTGCCGCCGGTCGAGTGCAACTACCTACTTAGTCCACGCATCAAATGAAGGCTGGAGAGGCGTCAACCGAGCCTCGAACCGCTGAAGATCCGCCCAGAGAGCTTCCCGGCAAGCCTCGCGCGCACGCGCCTAACCCACTCTCCGCCACAGTCGCCGTCCCGAGCCCCTCCAGCACACTCGACTTTTGAAACCCAAAGGACCCGCAGGCTCTGGCGGTCCCAGCAAAGCAGCTCCGACGTCTCCCCGGCTTGGACTTGCAGCTCCTCTCTTGTCCCCTCGCCCCTCTGCCGCCGCACACGAAAAAAGCCTCCTGAGCAAGGCCTTACCCGAGCCCACTCGCGCCTGCCGCCTGCCGTCAGTCGCGCCCGCACCTGGCATTAGTGACTCGTGGCCGCCAACGTCACTCGTGCCCCGACCCGGCCTTCCTCTCGCTCGACTCTCAACCAAAGCTTCACTCTTTGGCCCCAACCCCTCTCCTTCTCTCTTCCCTTGTCTCTCTCCTTCTCTTTCTCAAGGCCCAGCGACCCGCCTGCCCACCTCGGCTGTGTGCAGCGACCCACTCGGCTGGGACCGAATACCCTCAGCTTGCACCCTCAACAACAACCCACCATACCACCCTGGTCCAAGCTGCCAGCGTCCCTCTTCTGTGGCAGGAAGACAACGTAGATGCAGTCGTCCAGCAACGGCCCTTCGCCGCAACCACAGCCAAACATGTCGGCCCCCGCGCCCCTCCTTCGCCCGCCCATCCCCGGCGCACGCCCCGGAAGAAGAGGCCCGCCATCTCTCGGTCTCTCCATACCACCCTCGCCAAACCAACGTCCCGTCACAAACGATGCAAATGGAAACCTTACACAGTCGCGTCCACAGCCCCCCAAGCTCAACATCATGACTCCCATGGGCTCCAACAATGCGCCGCACGAGGGCAGGCAGGGACCCCGCGGCCTACCACCCCTACAAATCGGCCCAGGCCTCTCCGCCTCGGGCTCAGGCTCAAGCGATGCCAGCGCCCATTCGAGGTCTGGTAGCTTTGGCGAAATGCCAGTAACCAGCTCGGCTTCTTCATACCATGCCGCATTGGGCTTTCCAGGCCTGCAGAAAGATCCTATTTCTGCCATATCACAAGGAGGCAGTGAGGGCGCACAATCCATGGAGCGTGTCGGTAGCAGTCAGCCATTGCCAGATCTAGACGCCATGGCTGCGGAGAAGGGGCGGCCGTTGGAGGTTGACGATCTCGATGATGCGGCATGGCGAGCAGCGAGTGCAAGAGGTCTGATAGAGGAAAAGGGTAGTTTGGGTGAAGGTGCTGGAGGAGCCGTCACCAAGTGCGTACTCAAGGGCGGAAAGACTACATTTGCTCTAAAGGTGCGTCATTTTCATTGTGCTGCACGTTGCGTCGCTAACATCTGTTCTAGATCATCACCACGAATCCCGACCCTGATGTCAAGAAGCAAATCGTACGAGAGCTATCCTTTAACAAGAATTGTGCTAGTGACCACATTTGCCGCTACTACGGTGCCTTTATGGACGACAGCACGGGAACTATCAGCATTGCCATGGAGTTTTGCGAGGGTGGTTCGCTAGACGCGGTATATCGCGAAGTCAAAAAGCTTGGAGGCCGAACAGGCGAGAAGGTCCTGGGCAAGGTTGCCGAAGGTGTGCTGAATGGCCTGACATACCTCCACTCTCACCGCATCATCCATCGAGACATTAAGCCCAGTAACATTCTACTGTGTCGGAACGGGCAAGTCAAACTATGTGATTTTGGTGTATCCGGAGAGTTTGGAACAAAGGGCGATGCCAATACCTTCATTGGAACATCATACTACATGGCACCAGAGCGCATTACCGGTCAGAGCTACACCATCACCAGTGATGTGTGGAGCTTGGGCGTGACTCTTCTTGAGGTCGCCCAACATCGATTCCCCTTCCCAGCAGATGGCACTGAGATGAACCCTCGTGCTGGTCTAATCGATCTGCTCACGTACATTGTGCGGCAGCCCATCCCCAAGCTAAAGGACGAGCCTGAAAATGGCATCAAGTGGACAGAAAACTTCAAGTACTTCATCGAGTGCTGGTACGTACATGTTCTGCCTCTAAAGTATGATTTTTACTTACAATTTGTAGTCTTGAGAAAGATTGCCCTCGAAGAGCCACACCTTGGCGGATGCTCGAGCATCCGTGGATGGTTGAGATGAAGTCCAAGAAGGTCAACATGGCACACTTCCTCAAGCAAGTATGGGACTGGAAGGATTAAACACACATGTACCACCATCTTAGATTCGGCTTATGATGACTGTGTCGTCATATTATACTGCGCAGTGTCAAAAAGGCACTGCCGGTTCTGCACTGACCTAGGAGCAGCTTCTTTTGTACCTTCATTTCAATCGCCAGGTCGCGTGCTGGCATGAGATCACAGGCTGCCGACATACATACTCTTGCTTTGGTTGTCAAAACGGCTTTCTTCGAATTGGGAATTTATATATCAGGAGTCCTGAGATGTGGACGAGTATCACATGGGAAGCCATACAAGATCTCAAAGGCACTGAGAAGTGGAGATTAATTGGGTGGTTGCGCTGGAGGAGTCCCATTGGCATTGACGGCGTCTGAGCGGTTCAGGTTGCATATAGCGGCATATCAGAAAATCGCGAATCTGGAGACGAACAATAGTTGGCCATATAGTACTTCAATATGTATAACAATGCCTTTTGAAAGCAGTATGCCAAGTGACAGCATGACGCATGGAGGGCGATAGTCTCAGGCCTGGTTACTTAATTGAGATTAGTGCCTGATCCGGTCCGACACACCTCCGACAGGTGCTCTCGACGCTTGGAGTCATACCAAATAATTTACGCCGCAACCGCAGCCGGCCAATTGAGCACTTCGCGGAATCCAAGGTCCTTCTTAGCACGGATCCTTCACAGGCAACTAGCGCAAAAGACTCTGCGAACAGTTGACTTCCCACAATCTTGACGAGTCGCTCCCCACGCGCAACTACCCCTCCAACTACCCCTCCATTCACACCAGACCGCATCTGAAGTCTCCAAGATGCCGACCATCGCCGTGGACAAGGCTGCTCTCTTCAAGGAGTTGGGCCGAACATACACGACGCAAGAGTTTGACGAGCTATGTTTCGAATTTGGTATCGAGTTGGACGAGGACACGAGCGAAAGCACAAAGCCCGAAGATCTGGCGCAACCACCACAGCTCAAGATTGAAATCCCGGCCAACAGATATGACATGTTGTGCTTCGAGGGTATTGCCATGAACTTGAAGGTTTTCCTGGAACAACAAAAGCTGCCCAAGTGGACTCTGACACCGCCGAAAAGTGGAGAGTTGGAGGTTTTGGATATCAAGCCCGAGGTATGTCAGACTTGAGCCAACAAACCCCCTATGGCTTCATAAGAAGATTGTTTCTGATCATGCATAGACTAAGCAAATACGAGAGCTTTGTTCAGGTGTCATTCTAAGGGGCATCACTTTCACAAAAGAACGCTACGAATCCTTCATTGCCCTACAAGACAAGCTACACTCAAACTTGGCACGCCAGAGGACGCTGGTATCCATAGGAACACACGATCTGGATAGTAGGTGTTGTATGTCAGGGTATTGAGTGCAGTGGCTAATGTGCGACAGCAATCAAGGGTCCCTTCTCCTATGAAGCACTACCACCAGAGCAAATCAAGTTCGTCCCCTTGAACCAGACCAAGGAGATGAACGCCAAGGAGCTTATGGAGTTTTACGATGTTCGTGTCTCTTGTCTAGCCGCTTTTTATTTTGTCTCTAACGTGAAGCAGAAAGACAAGCATCTCGGCCGTTTCCTGCATATCATCCGCGATTCACCCGTATACCCCGTTATTTACGACTCGAACAGAACCGTCCTCTCGCTACCTCCTATTATCAACGGCAACCACAGCAAGATTACTTTGGACACGAAGAACGTTTTCATTGAGATTACTGCCACCGACAAGACCAAGGTTGAGATTGTCTGTCACATGCTCGTAGCCATGTTCGCTGGATACGCTGAATCGATAGAGCCAATCAAGATCAATTCACCACACAATGGCGAGTCGAGAGAATCGCCAGATTTGTCGCCAAGGCAGACGCAGGCAGAGGTTGACTACCTGAATCAGGTCACTGGTCTGGACCTGTCGCCAGAAGAGATTTGCAAGCTTTTGTCACGTATGGGTCACGATGTCTCGCCATCAAAGTCAGATAAGAACATTCTAGATGTCTCAGTGCCGATTACTCGAGCAGACATTCTGCACCAGGCCGACATAATGGAGGACTATGCCATCGCTTATGGCTTCAACAAGTTGCCACGAGTGTACCCGAACAAGACCGCTGCTGTTTCAGCACCATTACCGATCAACAAGCTCGGCGACATTGTACGATTAGAATCTGCTTCTGCGGGATGGACCGAAGTCATGCCTCTCATTCTCTGCTCACACGAGGAGAACTTTGAATGGCTGAACCGGAAAGACGACGGAAAGACGGCAGTGAAGCTTGCAAACCCCAAGACTGCTGAATACCAGATCGTACGAACATCGCTGTTACCCGGTTTACTGAAGACGATCAACTCAAACAAGCACCACTCAGTTCCTATGAAGATTTTTGAGGTCAGCGATATTGGACTTGTTGACTTGGAGCAGGAGAGAAAGAGCAAGAACGAGCGACACTTTGCGGCGGCCTACATGGGCAAGACTAGCGGGTTTGAGCAAGTACATGGTCTGCTGGACAGGCTGATGCTCATGCTTCGATCCGCCTTTCTGACCCGGGAAGATGGATTGAAGAATGAGCAGCTCCAAGGTTACTGGATAGAAGAGGTTGATGGTAAGTGCAGATGTGGGAACGTTATCTTTTTTGAATGTGCGCTAATATGATGCAGATGCTACTTTCCTTCCTGGACACGCAGCGGCCATCAAGGTGAACCTCGGTGGCAAGAACCACACCATTGGTGTTTTTGGTATTTTGCACCCGAGTGTACTGCAAAAGTTTGAGCTTCCGTAAGTTGTTAATGGTCGCACTTTCAAAGTTAAATGCTAATAATAACTATAGATACCCCGTCAGCACGCTAGAGTTCAACCTTGAGGTGTTCTTGTAGAGCATTGCGTAAGTGTTCTTGGCACTAGATGTCTGGGAGAGGTTATATACCAATCGAATCGAATTGAGAAATTATCTCTGAGTCATCATGAATATTGTGTCGTTCTAATGTGATGCTTGATGATTTAGTCGTGAATTATTGTTGCTCATTTTACCGCCAGCCCTGATCCGATAGTAGAGGTGCTGATTGCTTTCATTGGATGACCATTGGTGACTAAGTTTTCTCACTCATGTGTGCTTTGTTTACTTCCTCACTGTAATGCTCCTTGGCAACGCATTTCTAAGCATAATGGCCAAACTATTTGCATATAGATATTAACGTGTTTGAGGTTCGTCTTAGTATGCAATTATTGAGTATTAAAAATAAGTTCGAGGGTATCTCACAAAGCAAAGACTAGCGTAGGTAGAACTCCCCCCAAAAAAGCGAGGTACTTCACAATTCACATTTCACATTTCATTGATCCCACCACTAAGTTTTTTTTTGACATGCGAACACGATGTAAGTCGTATATTTGGGCACTATATATATCCATTATCTCTCTCTCTCTCTCTCTCTCTCTCTCTCTCTCTCTCCCTTCCTGCCAATCCTTCCCATCAAAGCAAACAAAGCCAATTTCAAGCCTTCTGCCGCCTGCTCTGGACAAAATCGACAAAGTCGAAAAAACTCTTCTTATACCTCCGTACCTGCGTCGTACGATTGACAGTTTGGATACCAAACTGCTGATTGAAGTCTCCAAACTCCCAGTTATCTGCCCAGGACCAAGCAAACGCACCTATAAACTCTACTCCGTCCTCCCAGATAGCTTTGAGACCTTCGGCGAGGTAGGTTTGGTAGTATTGGGAGCGGGGGCTGTCGAATTCCTGGTCGGATTGGGTTTTTTGGGACTCGGCGAAGACGGGGAAGCCGAATTCGGTTACGGCGACGGGGTGGCGCCAGGTGTTGTAGAGGTAGGAGAGGTAGGTGCGGAAGTAGGAAGGGGTGATGTAGACGTAGGATTGGCTGCGGTAGCCAAAGTTCCAGCCCGTGGTTGTGGTTTGGGATTGTGTGACGCAGTAAGGGCGTAAGGGGTGAGTGATGTTTGCGGCGCAGTCGGCGATGGTGTCGTTGGGTGGGGGGCTAACGACGGTGGCGGTGTAGGGCTGGATGGAGAAGAAGTCTGCGGTGCCGTTTATGTAGGCGAGGTCGGATTCGCTGAGGGGCACGTAGTCTGCTATGCTCATCTTGAAGGCTTCTGGGTAGTCTTTTCCGAGGAAGATGGGGTTGGCGAAGGTAGCGAGTTGGAACTCGTTGAAGTGGTTGGCAGCGTCGACGTCGGCAGGGTTGTTTGGATCGCGGGGGACGCCAAAGTTGTCGCTGAGGGTGAAGGAAAATTTGCCTTTGCCGCCGATTTCTTCCTTGTAAAAGTGGTAGAGTCTTGCGTGTGATTTGATGACAGAATCAACAGATTTTCCGTTTCTGGAACCGAGGAGCGGCTCGTTGTATGACCACCAGATAGGGACGCGGTCGGCAAAATGCGTCATGAGAATCTTACCATAGTTGACAAATGCATCTTCCCACGTTACATTCTTATAGCTGCACTGAAAGCAACTGTCCAGGTAGCCAATTCCGCCAGTGCCTGGCTGGATGAACACGGTGCTGATGTTGGAGAAGAATTGGAATGGGCTGTCGTTGTGGTAAATGACGATGGCCGGCAGCATGCCCTTTTCCAAGACAAAGTCGATGAGTTCGTCATAATGCGCAAGACCCGGCTCATTAACTGGTGTACCTGGGAGTATAAAAGGGAGGATACGTGTCCAGGGAATGGAGAAGCGGTAGTACTTTACGCCCATGGCTGCGATGCGCTCAATGTCTTGCTTGTAGAGATAGTAGTTTTCATTGGCTACCCAGTTTGGCGATTGGCCTGGGTTGTTAAGGCTAGCAACATCGTTGTGGGCTGGCGTCCGGCCCTCGTCGGCGATAGCACCTTCAATTTGGACTGCTGATGCGGCAACACCGAGCATAAAGTCGGCTGGGAAATAGTAGCAGGTCTGGGGGACCAGAGGTTCAGGCGGAGGTAGGACAAGCTCACTAGTCGGTACTGGAGTTGGCGACACGGTAGCAGAGTAGATGCCTCGTGTAAAATTTACCCAGGGAACGGTTGCCCAGAGAGCAGACCAGGAAGCGTTTCCATATGGGCTGGCCGTGTCGGTTGCAGTAGCGTTGGATCCGGGATACCAGTTTCCCCACTGTGTTGTTGCTAGATCGGGCACAAGGCTACTGAGAGATTGATAGGGTGGTGCATAAGTAGTCGTGGTTGTTGGTGGGGGAATTGAGGTGGCTGTACGAACAGTTTCGGTCTGCGTGAAACTAAATTCCCGGAAGCTGTATGCAGGAAGCGCAGTTGCGTAGCTGTTATTTGCAGCACACTGCGGTCGCGAGACTGGTCCTTGGGCGGGAACGTAGACTTGCTGGGCAAGAGCCACAGCTCCGCAGACCAAGAGATTATGAGGTCTCATATTATCTATGTAGAGAAGCGTCACCCATATGGGCAGTATACATTGTGGTTCTTATACATGTCACAGGCACATGGGAGGACCTGGGGTTAGACTGCGGGGATGTGCTTAGCGAGTCAGTTTGACGTCGTCATTGTACGAGTCCAGTGACCAGCCACGATGTAACAGTACATGGGAAAAGTACAGGGAAACGAGCAGGCCTAGCCGTATTTGCCTACATTTTGGAGTCTGTGGAAAGGGAAACCTCGGACGAGGTCGGTCGGGGTAATTGTCGGGTTGTGGAGTGTGGGGAATGGTGTGGGGTAAACCCTTGCTTAGGATGACGACTATGACCTCAAGGTAGCGATCTTCCGATCCTCGCTACGATATCAACCCGTTCTCACATTGCGTTCTCCGTGTACCGGAGTTTCCACAAGTGGTTGCAAGTTGCTAGTACGTTTTTCTACCGCAAGTTACCCCGAGGTTATTTGGAAACCCCAGCAACCTTGCCGTGCGTAGTAGGATTAAGCATTCCAACTATTCGCGGCTTATGTGATTGTGGTTAACCGCGCGGTAACGCTGGAGCATATGGCCGACGAAGCTTAGGTGAGAAATGACGTACGAGTACTGTTTTTGCAAAGCTTGTCGTAATGTTCTTTTGTCGCAATGATACGATGCAATCCAAACACCACACGGATTCAATATCTGCCCACGAATGCTCCGCTTCACAAGTATTATGAAGAGAGATGTTTTGACGAAATGGTCGATGAGGAATAGAGAGATTTGAAGAGGCCTATATTGTGCACCGAGGATCGAGTGCGGTGCAGTACAAACGCTATATAGACTCGTCTGCATACAGCTATAGCCTGGTTAGACAGAAAAACAGGCTTGCGCGGGCCTTTTGATATTTGGGCATCTGAACATGAAGTGGTGTTGCGGAATGTGTCAATGACTTGTGGAAAGTACATGGACATGCCGGAGGGTTGATCTGCAGGTGCCAAGGCGTCTACTTAATTGGGCTAGTGCTGTAGATGACAAAGACACGGAAAAAAGAATTGCGAACAGCGAGCCTTGTGTTGGTCAAAGCAAACGCACCGGAGCGGCCGTCCGAGAGTGGGGAGACGATGGTAAATGCTGCAGGCAAGCGGGGGTGTTGGGACGATGGAGTCAACGTGCGCACGCTAGCATCGAGCATATGCCGAGGCCGAGCATGAAGTTCAAAGTGGGCGTTAACTCGGCCAAGCGGGAGGGCATGATTGATGACTGTGGTCTCCATAACGTGGAGCCTGGGTATATCGATTATCGATTATCGAATTGACTATGGCGACACAGACAGGCAAGGCTGGCTAGCTAGCTCGGGATGCGCCGCCTTGACGATCTGACGCCACATTTACTATAAATGTACAGGTCAATGCCTCCGCGTCGGGGCACAAAGCAGAATAGGTGTTGGCGCCGTGGTAAGAGATGGTTTGGTGTCACTCGTCATATTTAGCTTTTGGAATAAACCTTGGGGGAAAAAAAGGGACAGGAGTGGGAAGCAAAGTTGCGGCTTAGCCAGGGGGGATGCGAGAGTGTAACGATTTTTTTTCCTCAGCTACACCGCCAATGGAGTGGATGTGGCTAGTCAGCGTGTGGAGCCAAGGATGCATGTCCGTCAGTACTTGGACATGTGTGTACATGCGCAGCGGCAAGAAGGCGATATCGAGCAAGACGAGTGGATAGGGAGGGGAGGTTGAGTCGGGGTAGTCGGGAGGTGGAGACGTATGTAATGTGGTATGCAGGAGAAGGTCAAGAAGCTGGTGCATGTTGCGGTTTGGTAAGTTGCGCGACGCGTCTCAGTGCTGCGACCAAGGGCGGGATTGCGGTGTGAGGAGGAAAAAAAGCGAGGGCCGTGCACTGTTTACATGGAGCTTCACCGGTGTAGCGGAGGTATTAGCTCCGTCATCAGAGGGTGTGGTGGTTGATTTTGTTGTTGTTGTTATTGTTGTTGCCGTTGTTGCAGTCATAGCCCCAGACCTCGGCACTGCTACAATCGAGGTGTGATCAGGGCCAATGGTGGAGTGGATACATTCGTATGTGCACATGTGAGTACAATGTCCATATGTAGGTACATACGTATACAGACAAGTTCATACGAAGTTCCATACTGGATGCGTCCATGAGCATGCCGGAATTGGCGGTGGTCGGGGGCGTGATTGGGCTGTCGCGGCCTGCCGAAGACGTTGGGCTAGGTCGAATGCAGGCACCCATTCAGGGTCTGTCTAGCCTGGGAAGGCGCCCGTCTTTGGACTGGCCAGGGATCACCATGGCGGCTGCACTCACACACCCACGAGGGCTTTTGTTTGATGCCAACAGATTGCCGGGAGATGGTGTCTTGAGGGGGGCTATATGCAATGAGGCTGTGCAGTGGATGCAATATATGTGAGTAAGTGAGTGAGGGTGCATGCATGAGGGCGTCGGGTAGTTGCTTGCTCGCAGCCTACCTGCCCCAGATTCGATAGCGGCGGTGCCGGCGGCAGGTACCACCGCTTAGCCGGCCTCTCCGCCCATCGCAGCCGCCCACGGTATCGCGACGCTCCTCCTCGCACACTGCTCCGACGTCCTCAGCTCCACGACATCACCCATCTCCGCCTACCAGTCTCGCCCGCGCATGTGACCGCTTTCGCATCAAACAACTCGGCATCGTCCGCCCTGCGCTCGTGTCAACGCAGTCAATTCCCGGCGGCTGAAACGCCCAAAGGTGCATTGTGCGTCGGGCGGTTGGCACACGGCCCAGAACGACACGAGCACTGCACTACCCCCTGCGCTTCTTAGTTTCGCCGTCGCCGCGTGCCAAAGGCTTCGCGAGACTACCAAGACTATGTATACGCGCAGACCGCCGCCATGACTGCCCCAAATCTCCCCTCGCCCCCGCCTGATGCCAACCACCATCCTCACGACGGCCCTGTAGCTCTCCCTCTCTGCTCTCTCCCTGCTGCTGCTACCACCGACACCACCACCACCACCACTCCTCCAACCAACCCAACCGCCCCATCCTCGGCCCTCCAACCACGCCCTATACTCGACGACACGCCATCCACCATGGGAGAAAGCACCACCATGCCACGCCAGCTTGCAAACACCTCCGACTCCACCATGACCTCACGCCGCCCCTCGACTCCCCGCTCGCAAACGGACCCTCAGCCAGACACCATCGCTTCCCTCTCGACGCATCAACCGAGCACACTGTTCTATGCGCGCTCTCACCTCCGCTCGCGCAGCGGATCGGCCATACCCATGGCACGAGCCCACTCGCTACCGACTGTCATGCAACCCCCCTCCAACTTTGTGCTTTCCTCCAGCCCAGTACAGCTCGCCAGGCCCACGTCCCCTCTGCCCTCACCAAAGCGAACGCGCAGCCCCCGCGCGCTCGACTCCCGCCTACTCGCCACTCGTCCAGTCTCCATGGGCTCCTTTGATGGCGCCCCAAGCGTCTGCGACATCTCCGAAGACGCAGAGCTTGAGCTCAAGCCCAGAGTCGGCACCACCGTCTCCAACCTCTACAGCAACACCCCTTCGCTCTCCCGGCGACGACGTCCAGTCTCGCCCCTCTACCACGTCTCCATTCCCTTTGGCCACCCGCCTACCAGCAATCCTTTTGCTAGCACACCCACCTCGACTGCCTCTTCGCCTCTCTTTGCTCCAGCAAAGTTCAACGAGAACTACCCTGCCTCACTTGCATCTTCGTCTGTCCCTTCTACCCCCACGTCGATGCGCTCCCGCAGTCCCTCCATCTCGTCTCTCGAAACCATCGAGGACAGTCCAGATGCCGAGGAAGAAGCAATCGAGGCTGACCGCATCGCAAAATTAAAGGCCGCCGCCGATCGTGAGGACGGTGGAGATGCAAGGAGGTCTAGCCTGGACGGCCCTGAGGGTCGTGGGCGTAGCAGCATGGGCTTTGGCAAGCGAGATTCTAGAAAGAGGTGGAGTGTCTGCGGAGCCGAACGACGAGGAGACCTGGACCTCGAGACTATTTGGGAGGACTAATCATGAAAGCAGCATATCAACAAGGGTTACCTGGCGTTACTGCAAGCATTATTGCATTTTCAAAGCACTCATTTGTCAGCGCGTGGAGTTTTGGTGTTTTGTTCTGCTGTGGTTTTTTTGGTTTTTTTTATCGCCCATGTGGTAGCGGACAGATCCGCGTCTTTTCTTCCTTGTTTTTTTACATTACGATCGCCCAACGTCCCATGAGTCTCGTTTCATCTAATGGGATAGGGTTGCGAATTTGGTCTCACACATATATAGCATGACATGTTTCCACGATACGAGACAACTGTCAGCAGATGATACCCTCCTTGGTAGGAGCTCTGGTTTTACACATGAAGAAATCGAGAGTATTAGTCAACTCGACCCATGTGAAGCACGCCTTAGTAATAACAATACATTATCACAAATCACTGTTAGCAATTATGCATCTCATCGTGTGCACAAGTACGCTTTTCTACAAGCTAGTACTTCCGCTTTGGGAAACTACAACAGTCGGCCAATGACATCACATCACATCCAGCTACCTAGTGGGGTCACTCGGACACGACTGCCCCTCAAACACCAACCCACCCAACAGAAAAGTCTTGCGTGCTGACATATCACTGAAGCCGCCTATATATTTTTCTCGTCCGGGCTCATTGTTACTCTGCTACATCTACACTCACATCACAGCCGCCAAAATGATCAACCTTGGAATCATTGGAACAAACTGGATCACCCACTCATTTGTCGAGGCCGCCCACGCAACTGGCAAATACAGCCTCACAGCCGTCTACTCACGAAAAGAAGAGACTGCAAAGGAGTTTGCATCTAAATATACCGTCAACAACATGACCTGCTACACGGACCTCAATGCCCTTGCCAGCGGTGACAAGATCGACACCATCTACATTGCCAGCCCCAACATTTTGCACTACGAGCAAGCCAAGCTGTTCCTTACCTCGGGAAAGAATGTCATCCTAGAGAAGCCAAGCTGCAGCACTGTTTCCGAACTCGACCATCTCTTTTCGCTTGCAAAAGAAAACAACGTCATCCTTGTCGAGGCGTTCCGCCACATTCAAGAAGCAAATTTCAAGCTACTGAAGCAAAAGATTGCCGACATAGGCCCGCTGTATGGCGCCTCAATCAATTTTGCCCAGTACAGCAGCCGGTACGAAAAGGTTCTGCAGGGCGAGGTTCCCAACATCTTCAACCTCGAGATGGGCGGTGGTGCATTAGTCGACCTTGGCGTATACTGCGTCGCCGCCGCCGTTGATCTCTTCGGTGCCCCCCTCGACTCGCAGTACTGGCCTGTCAAGATTGCTACGGGAGCGGATGGCGCCGGCCGTCTGATCCTGACGTACCCCAACTTTACCGTACATCTCTGCCACTCCAAGATTTACAACTCTGACGCGCCATCTGAGATTTACGGAGAAAAGGGTACACTTATTGTACCGACTATCACCGACATCAACAAGGTTATCCTGTGGGATCCGAAGAAGAAGACAAGAGAGGATATCCCTGGTGTCAAGACGCCCGAAAAGCTCAATCTGATTGAAGAAGCGAGGGAATTCGCAAGGTGTATCGAAGAAAAGGACCATGTGGAATTGAGCCGATTGGAGAAGCACTCAAGGGACACGCTAGCCATCATGCACAAGGTCAGGCATGACAATGGCCTTGTGTTTGCCGGTGGCAAGTAGCGAGTTCGCTTGAAGAAGGGTATGTCATCCTTGTGCTAAGTTGGCGAACACGAAGTGGGTGGGATGAAAGATGGTGTAACGGGTACCATCCCTGACGATGCATGAACAAGACCCCTTTTTTTGCACTGCACATTTCTTCTGTCACCATGCATATAATGTACATATGCTTATTATTACAATTGTACTATTTGTGTTACCAAGGTCATTAGCCTCACTTTTCACAAATCCAAAGGGTAGAAGAAGTATGAATGTTTGAACAAGATTGATAGTTGATTGAACTCGTATCAAAATTAAGAGAAAAAAAAACCAAAACAATTCATCTGCACCACTCTCTCTTCCCTTCGAAAAAAAACTCTCCAATCCTTCGTACTCTCTCTCTCTCTCACAATAAAAGGTTGGACTTTGAAGAACAAAAGTCCCTAGATTAAGAATGATAATTAAGTCTCTCCCACTTTCCTCCCTCGTGGTTTCCTCAAACCCCCAAGAATCGAATTAAACCCTAACAAAAGCGCGTAGTTGTAGCATAGCAGCTACTGGTATATTCGCAAAAATAATTTCAAAAAAACAAAAGAGAAAGATCATCTCATCATCGTTGTTGTTGTTGTTGTTGTTGAAAGTTTAGAGTTTAAAGTCCCCTTTGTGTTCATCTGGTTTGGCCTTTTGACTTGTATCGTTTGACCTTCCCCCTCCCCGGGCGCGGTTGTTGTTTCAATGCGCATAGTTGGATTGGTTCGTTTATTGAGTGGGGATTGGTGGGAGGGGTCGGGTTGGTGGGGGGCCTGGGCAGGGAGGGAGGACAGTCCATGGTCGGGGAGCCATTTTGGAAGGTGGAGGGTTGGTGGTTGGTGATATGGTTGTGGTTGTTGGTTGTTGGTTGGAAGGTACTACGGGGAGTAGTGGTAGTGCTTGGTGATCTCAAGTGTAGATGAGATGGGATTGATTGTAGTTGTTGTTGGTGTTGTTGAAGTATGACTCTATTGTATTGTACAAAAGAGTTGGTAGGTATGTGGGATGTGTTTGTGTGAAGGTTGTGTCGAGTCGAGTGTAGAGAAAGGTAGGCTTTTGAAGTTGTGGCTGTAGTTGTACTTGTAGCTGTGATGATGTTCAGTTCCGCGGGAATTCACACTCCTATATAAAAAAATTGATCGTCAGCCTGAAAGGACCCTACCCCCCTTCACCCGCACCCACACCCCCCGGCCCCTGAAAATAATCTTTCGCGACAAAGGTACCGCACCACCTGCACGTAACTCAGGGTAAGCCCTCCACCCAAACGAACACGCGTAAAAGGAAACACCCATACCCAGCGAAAAAGAAGAAAAGATACGGCTTCTGGCAACTGCAAGGTACACTAGGGAATCCAGGATCCACAGCAACCACCCCCGGGTGTGGTCTGCTAGCCGTATGATCGACACCTAAGCCTCTTTCGCGTGGTTCTCATTCCTTTTTGCGCTACCACTAGACAGGGGAGATGTGAGTGGAGCCAAGCACGTCAATGTCCCCACCTTGCCTTGTTAGCGCGGTCCCGATTGCTGCCAACAAAGGGAAAAAGCAAAAACATATTGTCTCTCTCCCCAGGCTGGTAGGCTGGCAGGCTGTTGAAGGGGGGGGGAAGAGTGGGGGCGAAGGGGGGAACAGGCAGGCAGCTTCCGCTGCTCTCGCCAAAAAAGATAGGCGTTTCCTCCCTCCCAAGCGAGACTAAATTGGGATTCGTGAACAGTCTGGATCCGGTATCTGGGGCAGTGGGGCGAGCAGCCAGTCTGATAGTGGCAATAATCGAGGGCGGATAGGTGACTTTGTTGAACGGTTGTAAGACGATGAAAGGAATCGTCTCTTACTCAGCCAGACCGTCTTCGTCCAGTGTGTCACAAAGACTGTAGGCCAAAGGTATGGTCAACTTATCGCAGAAGGTCTTCGATGTAGTTTACCATCAGCATCACCTGAGCATCAGGCCATTTAGCGTCATCGTTTCTAAGGCAATGGTGCCTGAAGTTCCCTGCCACGAACATTTCTTTGCCCAACGTGCTGGCCACACCCACTCGCTACGCCCCAAACGTCCGCGCCTCAAACCCTTAGCCACAGTGCCTCGCGTTTCCAACGAGTGTCATATCACTCGTGAAGCTAATGCATCGCATCACCTCAGCTTACCATCGTTGCTGAGAAGCTGCACCGCTGCCACACCGACGGTCCCTGCGTGTCATGCCATGATGATTGCACCATCATGATGGCGAGTCCCAAGATCCCCTCATCGCTTAAGCCGCTTGTGTCGATCTCCCTCCACGGTAAGTATGCTAAGCGAGTATAATCCCGGTGCCGATCGATGATCCTGATGTACGTTCACGGTGTGCACAGTAGGTTAGCGAGAGTGCATTCGAGGAAGCAGGCAAGCGTGCGCTAATTCAACAACCTTTTCGCATATTAGCCTTGCCTCAAGCGGCTGTAAACCACTCTAACCGTAAGACAGTGTGGGATTGGGAACAAGATACAGAGTAATAGCGTGCATATGCATAGCTCCCAAGCTCCTTGTACACAATCAGGCTGAAATGAATATGATGATACCCCTAGTGTGTCCTTCGAGTTAACAGTGTACCAAAGTCTCTCGACAGACGAAAAAGGCTAGCTTTGCGGTCCAACGGTTCTGTCGCCAATAACCTGTCTTACCGCGGCCACTTGAAAGGGACCATCAACCGCGGATCTGGATTTCCTACGGCTGACGTGCCCATTAAACCTGGCTCATACTGGCAGCATCCACGTGCATAGGCCATGCGGGTGTCGCTTACCCCTACCCGCCTGGCTTTTGTTTCGAGGCACGATAGGTCATAGCTGTGGGGTACTTTTCGGGCTCTCCGAGGGCTGATCTTAACTTGGAATGAGCTGACAGGTGTGGGGTTGTGACAGCGCGGGCTTGCGATGACGGTTGCCCCATGGCTGTGGCTCGCAGTGTTCTTACACCGCTTGAGTCAAGTGGTCTGCTCCTTGCCGAGTTCATCACAGATCTGACCCGGGACAGCGTGTAGCATTGAGACAAGAACATAACTCCTGCCTCGCTTCTGTGCTGCAGAGTCCCGTCTTCCGCGGCCCGTGCTGGCACTCGTGAGCCTATGGTGTCCCAGTGTTGGAAGCCTTAGGTAGCGCCAGGAACATGCGGATAGTACTGTCAGGTGCCTATGCCGTAGTATTATCCTCGGTGCGAGTGATTATGCCGTGTTATCTTCATAATGATCGGGGCCAATCGTCTTAGCCACTGCGTACTGAGCCAGTTGGTTAGTCATCTTATGTGGGCCGAACAGAACCACAGGCCGTTAAATTAGCAGCAATTTACTCTATTTCAGCACCAAAATACACCTGTTTCGCCCGATCGATTGTACCGCCAAAAGTGGGGCTATCCAGCTAATTCACGTGCCCTGTTGACTTAGGCAGCCAACACACAGAGTTCGTGTCGCGGCCAACTCGACCGTACCAAGGTTCACACTTCCGGGCCGTCCAAACTACGTGTACACTCTTCAAAGAAACTATCTTCGTCTTGGCGCGCGCGTTTAACTGTGATTGGACGATAATATTCGATCTTGATAGAAATTGCGAGATTTTCAGTAAGTCCAACTGGTACTATAGCGAAACTTACATGGAGAGGTAACCCAAGCCCCTGCATATCCTCATGAATTCAGGAGTGTCTCAGGAGGGTAATTTAGCTAGATTATGGAGTCCGTAGCAGAATTACTCCAGTTGATTCGTATGCCGAGCCTAATCTATAGACAGCTTGTTCCGAGAGTCAGCCTTGTGAGCCATTGGTCCTCTCTGATGTTTTCGTCTTTTCATACTCGAAGCGGCCTAGGTAGATCGGTTTAATGTTTTGTTGCATTCGAATGGCATTATGAATCTGACGCTGGGGCATCAACACTGATCCGCATTACCGAGTACTTGTTAGCCCCTGGGGAGGACGGCAGCCCCAACAACAGTCCCTTTTTATAATAAGGTTTGTGGATACTTGTATTTGTCTCCTAGTAGACTCCTCTCTACTTGAGTACCCAGCTTGGCGGCACTCATTTTCCTATCGGCTGACTGTTACCGCTTGACTTTGACAAGCCACACCAGCCGGTAATAAGCGCCACTGTCATGGCCTGAGTCTGCCACGCGCTACACTGTGTATTCCCAGCAATCGGCAAGAAAATGCCGCAATCGAGCACACGGCATCGGGAGTGGGGCAACCTGTTTATGGGGATTGTGTCAAATATTAGATGGCCTCAATAGCCTCAAACGGCCTTACATGTCACCGAAGTCGGAATACTAGCTGGTCGGTTATAGCTATCCTGAGTCACCAGTTTCTATCATGGCTATCGTGAGGGGTAGAAGCGGTTCTTTGGGATCAGGCCTTCCAAAATGTTGGTGTAGTATGTTGTCGATTGGTAATCAGTGCAGAACGACGCTCACGTAGCGCCATGAATTCATCCGGGGAATACATGTGACGAGCAATAATAGAGTGGCTAACTTAATAGAGATGGAATGGTGGCTAAGCTTACCGAAAGACATATGCCAGTTCGGCCTCAGAAAAACGCGATACCTACGCGAGCAAGGCGCCAAAGCCGGGGCCTTTCGCGTCCCAGCAGCATGGTGAAACCGTAGTTCGCTCATGTCGCAATCAGCCACAACTACCTAGTGGAAAAAGCTGAGTAGGGAGGTTTTGCTGTAAGCAATTCGTTGTGGCAACAGCGCGCGGCAACCGCGGCAAATGTACAGTAACGAGTTGAGGCGGGACCTCAGGGGCAAATGACTCATGGTTGTCTGTCAAGGTCAGCCACATAAACATACTTAGAAAATACGGAAGATACCGCAGACCCATTGTTCGGGTCTCTCAGACGAGCCAATGAATGCTTTGGCCACACATGCATTCCCAGTAAAATCTAATTTTCCTGGGGAGAATCTTCTACTCGAGAACAGAGTATATGGCGGCGATTCTTTCAACCTGCTTGGATAGAAAGAATGGCTTCAATATCGTATTCCGGTGCCGTTCTGTTAAAACCACCAGTTGTAGCAGCCTCAGTATCGCAGACTGGGTTCCTGTATAGAGCATATGTCTTGCCACTCGATATATGGTTCTTGGGCTATGTTAGCGTATCTCTCCAGAATTGGAGTCTGAACAATGATGATGTTATGAGAGTTGCATGAGATCGACTACCAGATCAGTCTGTCACTGACGAAGGCCAGTTACAGACTGGTAGGCCTAAGGAAATTGAGACAGTGTTTGACGTCAGCGGACGCAAATATCGAAGCCATGGTGTGAGAACTCCATCTCAAAACTCTCAGCACCAACTTTTAGATTACAAGAAACAGGGTTTTCTTCGTGGGTGTGGGTAGACTCGTAGTGTGATGAGGCGTTAGAGGAGGTCTGAGGGAATGGATGACGAGTCGTTCCTCAGTTCAGGCGCACTAAAGCATTTATGGTTAGTGAGAAAAGCCAACATGAACTGCAAACAACAACAGTGATCTTGATATTGCGAACGACTCTTCAAGCAGTATTTATCGAAAAGAAAGCCTCAACGAATAGTTGGGTCATAAAAGTAATACTCGATGACCGCTGGTATCTGTGTCTATACCAGGTCACGAGAAGTACACTGCATTGCAAATAGCCCCCACCCTAACGGTAACCAAGCCAGGTTTTCTCATATCTTCACGTCATTACATAATTTCTTTTTAGGAAACTTGCTCGATGTCATTTCCAGCGGCGGTCTGACCCGCTCGCTGGTCCCAGGGTCGTTTACATCCACGTTTACGAGGGTTTTAGGGGACCAGACTCCAGGAATCCCATGGCATGTAAAACACCGTGATTCTCGAGTTCCATGCATTCTCTCAAAGCATCTTCGCATGGCTACTGATCGTCCATTCACTGAAAAACATAGTCTTGAGATGCGCTACTGAAGTTTCTGAGTGACACCGTTTTTCTATATTCCCGTGGTTGATTCCATCTATCAACAGCAGCCCTGTGCAATACGCCTTGCATTCATCACTCTACTCCCAAGAAATTGCCGAATCCATCATCTCCCCATTACGCCCGACCACTCCCCAAAAGACATCCAAAACACTCCCTGGCTTTTCCCACAATCATGATACGCACTAATCTACCAGTACCTGGACACATCATCATACGATATCGTTACTCAGCAGACGAATGCAAGGTACCCGTGCACTAGGCAGCGCTTCCAACCGAGCAGGAAGCAATTATGGATACTCGGATATGCCGAGATGCTTTTGTTGTCAACAAAACGCTCAAACGCTCAAACATCATGCCATGTTCGCATTCGCAGTCATCGGGATGGTAACCGGCAAAACAAAGTAGCCGTTCTCGAACGTGCATAATGGCATAGCCGAAATTGTTGCGACCAGAAGTGTTGCGACTTTCCCCGTCTTTGTTTTTCATTTCTTTTCTCTTGAAAAAGGACTGGTAGGTCGGCAGGACCTGCAGCTCCTCAGCTCGTGACGACGTCCCCGAGGAACTCTAAGCCTCGAGGCCGTTGATGTGTAAAAGAAGGAAGTCTTTGTCAAGGATAACAAAATAACCGACTGGTGGCTTTCTCACGTTGATCGGAGAGTCATACCATAGTGTCGGTTACGTGGCTGAGGGGTTCGTCCGCGGAGACCGATGGCGGACTCGTCTCCATCCCCTTGGGCACCTATGCACCGGCAGTATGGTCAAAGTCTATCACCGCCGTTTTTCACATGATCATCCCCTTGACTCATGTTTACCACCGCTCTTTACTCCCCCCTCCTTGTTCAGTCACCTAATGCGCACAACACTGAAATCATCAACTTCATACAAGATGTTGATGGCAAATTCCGTCGAAGCGACAGAGTCAATAGGGTTTCAACCGCAGCTGTCTCTAGATAGTGACCTCGCTTAGAGAGGGCGCGTTTCGCGTGCACAGAGGTGTGGGTGGGTGTTTGGTAACGACCACCATGTCCGCGGCATCTAGCCGGAAAAAGCCACTTTTTCGGCCCATAAGCAAATCAGGAGCCTGAACTGGGAAATTCGACCAGTGTATCGACTCCTGATCTTGTGCACACATGCATACACCATGTCCCGTGACGAGGTTGTGGCTGCACTAGCAGCGGCAACAGCTGAGCTCAGCTGGGTCTGGAACACTGAGGGGTAGGGGGCGATGCATGAAGTTGCTCGCAATAGCACTCCTGGTGCTGGGGGTCTAGAACTTGGAGTTGCATCTTATGTTCACATGTGTGCGTGCACTGGATCGCCGATTAAATTTAAGTTGCGGTGGCTTGATCCGACTGGTTGGATTTGGGTTGAGTTTGTTGATATGCACGTTCAGCGATATATTAGAGACCATTGAACTTCGCGGTATTGAGTTTACAGCGGATATTGCCACTTCATTGATGTGCTTTCGAGGATAACTCGGTGATATTGCCGCTGATCAGGCAAAAGCGTCGTTACTATGCATCAGCTAAAACGGGCACGCGTTCAAACCTGTGAACCGCATGCATAGCATGTTTGTACCCGCACATGTTTCTTGTAGGTTGTCTTTGGCGAATTCGAGGTGCTGGCGCAGATTGTGTCGCCCTACGTAAAGCAATTCACAGTGCACAATGTACAATGTATGCAGACAAATAGAGCGCCGCTAGTTTTCATGTGCCGATGAATTTTGTCATGCATCTGAGTTTCGCGAAGATTTACACTTAATTTCGGGGAACATGGTTTCGAGTAGAAACAGCCTGAATATCAATCGCATAGAGTGTCGTTAACAAAATCATCAGAATAAATGCCGAATTCTGATGAAGACGTGCTATTGGGCGATGTGTAAGAGTAATAGACTCTCTAAACCGATCAGCAGGGATCATATTCGCGTTAGTAATCCAAGAGCTCGGACCAGTGACGTTTTCCATCGTCCTCGGTAACCCACCTCACTATCTCTCTACTGTAAAGTGCAATTGACGCTTCTCAACGTACTCTTTCGATACACATTACAATGGCGTCTTCTAGGATTGTCACCCGCTCGTCGCGAGCTCTTCTCTCGCTCCAGCGCACTCAATGTCGCACTTTCAGCATCGCTCCACTCCGCAATGGCGAGTTTGATGCGCTCAACAAGCGCACAAACGACACCTCGGAAACCTACCGCAAGTACCAGATTGAGAAGCCTCTGAACCCGCATTTGACCAACTCCACCTCGACCATTGCCAACAAGATGCCCTCTGTTGGCAAGGACTCTGCCCCACCAGAGTTGATCAATCAGGTGGACGACAAGTTTGCGCCAAAGGACTCTTCACCCGAAAACACTGAGCGCATGACTGGTGGCACACAGAGTAGCAAGGCTCAAGATGTGAGTGGAACCAACAGCGAGCTGGGTGTCGGCGAGATGGAAGGCGCCAAATTCAAGGTTGAGCCGCTGAAGCGGACAGGCGAGGACGCAAACACGATGCGTGCAAGATTATTATGTCGGTTCCTACGATTCCCCGGCTCGTGCTTCACATGATGCTTGCTCATGTTCAAGGCACCACGATGCATTATTGGAAATGTCGGCTAACGTCAAGTAGACCAGAGCCGCAAAAGGGGAACACTAGAGAGTGACCTCCTGCTCAGCACCTTCGCCGATGCTCATCTCGCCACCATGTCTCCCTCTCTCATGCAGCAATACGACACTTTCCTGGACGAAAACGATTGGGACATTTACTACTGGGCAACGCAAGAACCCACTCCCACATCGCACGAAACAGCCGAGGGGGGCGGTTCGACCTTGTCTACCTCCAACGCACAAGGCTTGGATGCGGCAACGCAGACCAAGTTGCCAGAAAAGGACGAGCGCAAGAGGGATCCTGGAGAGGGCGAATGGGCGCAGACTGTGGGCACTTTCAAGCCTGCGTACAGACCTGTTCCCACCAGGTGGAAGGGCAGTGAGATTCTTAGTCTACTCAGGAAGCATGTCAATGAAAGGAAGGCAGGCGGTGTGATTGAAGGCGAAGGCCAAAAGCAGCAGGAAGGCAAAGGTTTGGGCATGATGCCTGCAGTCAAGAACTTTGACCAGTAAAGCGGTGCAATTCGTCTTGTTCCGCTGGTGGTATGTATGTACGTCGCTTGTAGTAAATATGTACACTGAATCCTTTTTCTCGTCTCTTCCTCTTTCCCACTTCTCGCCTCCAGTCCAAGAATCTAGATTTGTCCAAATACGGCCAAACTGTTCATGACCTTGCCGTCATCACCAAACATCAAATTCCATCCACAGCTGCTACCCAGGCCCGCGTTGTCAATCCACGCAGGCTCCCAGTAGAAAAGACCCGTACCCTTTCCGCCCGAAGCACCAGCCACGCGCTTGGCGACCTCCTTCATCCAGGTCGTCTGCCCATCCACCGAGATGGGAATAGACTTAGTATCCGAAGGAAACGCATACTTTGGATTGGGGCACCAAGACGGCCAGTTAGTCTAAAACGCCTCAAGTTAGCAACCCAAGTTAAAAAGGAAAACCCCCCACAAAAGGTGTCAACGTAGAAAGAGCAACACAACATACCTCAACAACCATAACCTCCTTGCCATACTTGCTCGCCATATTACTCAACGACGACCCCACCGCCGCCAGCGTAGCCGCCGCATTATAAAACGGATAATACGACACGCCCTGTACATCGAAATCGGAGAGCGAAAGCCCGCCACCAGATCCAAGCACAAGATCATACCACCACTTCTGCGTCTCCCAATTCCAGCCGTTATCAAGATGAATCATGATTTTAGGCTTGGGACTCATACTCGACTCCTTGATCGCACGGCTCGCTGATTTAAGTATAGCAGCGACATTGGCGGCGGGACCCTGGGAACTACCTGATAATTTGCCAATGGGGAAGAGGAGACCGGGCGTGATTTCGTTGCCGATGGAGACGAGTTTCAAGGGGATACCGTTGCGTTGGAAGGTATCGAGCACGTTTTTTGTGTAGTCGTAGACTTGCTTGATGAGGGCTTCGCGGTTGAGACTCTGCCATGCGGCGGGTGTGACTTGTTTGCCCGGGTCGGCCCAGGAGTCGCTGTAGTGGAGGTCGAGGAAGATGCCGAGGCCTGCGGCCTGGGCGCGCTTGCCGAGTTTGAGGTTGTAGTCGAGGTTGTAGGTGCCGCCCGAGGGATTCACCCAGAGACGCTGGCGGACGGTGTTTACGCCCGAGGACTTGAGGATGGTTTCGAGGGGTTGCACGGTGCCGGCTGAGTTTTTGTATTTTTTGCCGGCGGCTTCTTCGACGAGGAGAGAGGACCAGTCTACGCCTTTGTAGGGGAGCGCTGCGAGGACCGTGTTGCTGGCGCAGAGCAGCGTCGAGATCAGGCGCGTGAGACGCATCGTGGGCGGTTCGCGTCAAGAGTGCGAGAGAGAGAGTGTGTGTGTGAAGGGTTTGGGTTAGAACAAACTCTTACGCGCACAGGATAATGCTCAATATATATATTCCAATGCTTGGACATCCACTTCTTGAGCTCCTGTAATACATAGCTAACGGGACAAACGGCTGACACTGGTGATCCGCCTGCCTTATTTTGATCACATCACGCTCTAGAATGTCGCAAAGACCCGAAAATAAAGTGTCGTGAACATTACTTCCGCCAATTAAACCTAGTGTCACAAGACCCACTGTATAGACCTGCAGTGTTTCGAAACAGATGACATGCTAGGTATCGTGGGAAGAGGGGTAGTAACTCCGAACTCAAGACCCGGGATCATGTCCCGATGGGGCAACGCATGAGACGCGACACATGGGTAAAGAGAACATGACTAGGAAATACCATCAACTATAACTTTTCCGAATCGACAACCCATAAAGAAATGTAAAAGAACAAACAAATGCGATGCGACGAAATGCCTTCAGTTGGTCAAAGCCATCTTTGATATTTGGGTGGTTTCATTGAGTACATAGCAGTGAAGCAGTAGAGACTCCTTATTCCCTCCCTACCAAAAACAGCCCAGCCCGTTCCGAAAGTGCAAAGGAATTTATGTCAGGGTTCGTAACGGCATCATAACCTTTCGCTAAATGCCTTTTTCGTAACCTCATTGCGCCCGCAGTAAAGTTCAAACCTACTGCTCACCAGAGTAACCCTCACCAGCTGGCTGGGCCTCGCCCTCGCCCTGCTCAGCCTGCCTGGCCTGTTCCGCTGCCTGTTGAGCGGCAATGGCCTTGGCGCCGTAGTCTTGCGACATGGGCTGGACAACGGGCTGCTCCTCCTTGGGCTCGATGATGGTAACGGCGTCGGGAAGAGACTTGGATGGGCCGGCCTTGCCCTCGGGGTCGGAGCCGCGCATAATCTTGACCTTGATACCGAGCACACCCTGGCGGAGGAGGACGTGGCGGGTGGCGTGGTCAATGAAGTCCTTAGCGGGCTGACCGGAGTGGATCATGAATCCGTCCTGCGCTTATTAGCATGCCAGTCCTAAAAATACGACAACAAGGATGCATACAGTGAACTTCATGCTCTTGGCACGGGCGGCCCTGAGCTTTCCGGAGACGACGACCTCGCAACCCTTGGCGCCAGACTCCATGATGAACCTCAGCACACCGTAGCAGGCCCTTCGGACGGCAAGACCATTGAGAAGCTTGTATCGGAGGGACTCGCACTGGGCGACAGCGGAGAGACCACGGTTCTGGACCTTGGCGGCGTAGAGGGAGACGGAGTTCTCTGGGAACTTGAAGCGCTTCTGGATGAGCGAGGTGAGCTCACGGATGCGGCGACCCTGCTCTCCAAGAACCTCCTGGGTGTGTGTGGCGCGGATGATGATGTCGGTAACAGTGGGAGTGACGCGGACCTCGACGCCGGAGTAGCCCTCCTCGGCCAGCTCGCGCTGGAAGAACTCGTTCAGCTCGGCGTAGAAAACACCGTCTGTGGGTGTTGAGTTAGCCAACTATTTCTGTGTGCGCACTATTTCGACCATTTCGTATCAGACACACTACAGTCCTGGTAGCGAGGACTCAACGTAGCTGTGCCTCTGATTCTCTCCAAACTCTTTCTTCTCCATCCCCTGACTGTGAAAAGGGTATATCGTACCAGCAACGAACTTTCTCCTCTTGGAGCTGCATGCCGTCAGTAGCCATTCCTAATTGCGCGCTCGGCTGCCGCGGTGGCGAGCGGGAATACTCACATTGCGGTTTGAGTGGTGGCCATTTTGTCGAACTGTCGATGGGCGTAACTGAACTCCGGGCGTGGGTGTTCAGAAAAGTCGAGCCGTTGTTATCGAAGTCGAGATACTCACATACGAAATCGACGTCCTTAGCGAGGTGAGTGCGCGCTAAGCAACGCTCGGACCACATATGTCACCAGCCACAGACCTGATAAGATAGCCACGGTCTGCCCTGCCACATGCAGACAAGCAGAGCAGTAAACTGGTTGCAACTTTGTGGCTAATGATATGATACGTTTAATATAGTTAACTAGTGCTAAAACAAAGACATTCTGTAATTCCTGATAGTGCGCCCGGAAAATGCCACCCTCCAAGTCCCACATGCACAATGCGTCTTTACCAGTCTACTTTGCATCGCCCAAACTAGTGGTGCTCGATCGGCTCCTCAGGTAGCAGGGGCTCGTGGTGCCTCTCCACACACGCCTTTAGCGGTGGGCGGATCAAGTCGTTGAACAAAAAGGTTCCGTACACCAACAGAGCGAAACCGAGAACCTGCAGCCACTTGAATGTCTCCCAGCCAAGTCCTAGCGACACGATCCAGATGAAGAGCGTGCGGCAAGTATCAATCGTCGAGCGCGAAGTAGCAGAGACGGTGCGGGTAACAGAGAGACCGAAGAAGTTGAAGCCACTGCACAAAGTTAGTGGATATCGCACCAGAGACAAAATATACATACCCAATGCTGATCATGATCAGTACCGAGGATACGGCGATGGCGCGGTAGTGGAACATCTGGTACAGGCCCTCCCTGGCGTTGAAGTATCCAGTTCCAATGGTCAAGTGCAAAACGATCATGCCAACGAATGTGACAAGAAACCCAAAGACACCTTCCCAGCCAACAACCTTGATGGGCTCCATGGAGTACTTCTCCATGATTCTCTCCTCGAGCACAAACTGGGTGGCAGTGAAGATCTGAGCGCCAGCAATAAGCAGCACACCAATAACAGTCATGGCAGCTTGAGAAGCAGCCGTCTTAACCTCTGATCCAGCAACAGAATCATGAATCGACTTATGGCCAGGCGTCGCTTTGTCATCCCTGGTGATGGCACCAGCGAGTCCGACGATTGCAACACCCGTCACAACTACGAAGAGCGAGAACCACTTGTACAGTCCGAGATGACGCTTGAGGAACCATACACTGAACAGACCAACGAAGAGCACGAGCGCGCCTCTGGTCATCTGGTAAATACTGGCTGCGACAAACAACAGTCCAACGTTCATTAGGGTGGTTCCAGCAATGTCGCAGCACGCCGGAAGCGCCAACAGGAAGATGCTCTTTCCTTGCAGCGGGATCCTACCCTCATCGTCGGGATGCGCAGGCTTCAACGGGTTCACAATAGGAGTTGTCTCGCTAACATCATCTGAAGCCGGGGTAGCCGAGCCAGGAACGGGTTCGTAGCCTGCCTTCGCAGTCGCGTATCGCTGGTAGAGAGTGAACGCGCCGATGACAAGCCAGCAGCCCATCTCTCCAATAAACATCTGCAGCGTCTGGAGAACAGGCTGCTCAAAGTGTTCCTTGTATTTCGGTGAAGGCGAGTCGCAGTTCTTGACGCATTGCATGTCCTAGTCATAGGTGTCAGCATTCCAGCTCATTGACTCATGGCAAGGGGGGTCGTCATACTTGATACTTTGTCAACAGTGTATTGCATACACCTGTCAACAGCATCATCGCCACGAGAAATGGCACCGCTGCTTTGACCGCCATGATGAAGATGGGTTGGAGCTCCCAGAGCTCACGAACGCTCGTGGAGTAATCGGATGCGTATCGGATGCAACGTAATCAGTCGTTGCTTACAAGGACAGAAGAGCGCGGAGCGCAGGAGTGATGGAGGAAGAAGGATGGATAGAGGAGTGAGTATAGATAGTCTAGGCGACAACAGGGTACTAGGCAGCTTTAAGCTCCAAGCTGGGACCCGTGATGGTTCGGGGCCGCAAGTGAGGCGCGTGAGGTTGCGCGACGAATGATGTAGGAGCCGCCGCACCAGCCTCGGCGATAAGAGATGGCGCTAACGCTGAGCCCGGCGATCCCTCCAGGACTGATGCTTACTTACAGCTGCTGCATGTATGGTCGATTCATCAACGATCACCCATGTTCTTGTAGCTGTATATCATATAGTCTAATCATGTTCAACCATTCCACGTTTCCAATCCCGTACTTGCTGAGCCAAGTTGGCGGCAAGGCAGACACAATGGTGCGCTAGCCTCCGCACTTGTCTCGTGCTTATTCGGGGAACCGGGGGACGCGTGACCATGTCAGGCACGGTGGCTTCAGGAGCATTTCCGTCCCCTGGCTCAAGCTCTCCATGTACAGGGTTTCTTGTTCGACATACAGCACTCTTCTTTACACCGTATTGTCCAAATGTACAACAACCTGTCTTTGCGTAATAGATTCTACGTTCAGTCTAAATAATTCACAATTGAAACTTTTCCCATTGAATCCCATAAGCAAATTTTACAAGAACCATCTGAACTCGGGGTTCTTTGGTCCATCTCTCAATTTCTCTGTCGATACGTCTCTGGCGGTGAGATTGACGCCCTGGCGAGCATTCCTCCTCTTGTTATCAATCATCATGTACGTGCCCAACAGCGCGGCACACAAGCAGCCTGTGGCTCCAAACGCCGCCGTCGTAGCCAGAGCTGGAATGTACGCTGGCGCATCCTGAGGTCTGAAGATGTTCGAGCTAACAACACCCATCAGATTTGCTAGCGGCACACCAACAGAGGTAAGTGTTACACGTCTGTTCTCGTCTGCGACGTTGTTGTTGTACCATGTGGAGAGCAGAACCGAGGGTGCAGATGTTCCCCACGTCATCATGAAGCAGGCATAGTAGGCGACAGTAAGCGAATGCTCGACATCAATGGTGGCATAGATGATGAAGCCGATGAAAGTCAGGAGGAAGCCGAGGGCGATGAAAGGTGACCGAAGACGCGTATAGTCCGAGGCAAAGGCCAGGATGAGGAGAACACAGGCACCGACGACGTTTGGTGCGACTGTGTAAAGATTCGTCTTGATCTTGTCGTAGCCCAATCTGCCCACAATCTGTGGCAAGAAGAGCGACACCGATTGCAAGGGTACACCAAGGCAGATTTCGATGAGGAGAAATCCATATGTCGACGGTTCCTTGAAAATACCGAGTGCATCTTTCAGGCTAAACTCTTGGTTGACGACGGACGAAGAGTCAATCTGAATACGGGTGTATGCCAATTCTTTCTCCGCTTCATTGAGAAACTTGGCCTCGTATGCGTTCTTGGGGAGATACCAGTACGCGAAGAACGAAAAGAGAACTGTGAGCGAGCCCTCAATAATGAATAGATACCTCCAGGAATCTAATTTCGACTCAATCTGGAATACGCCGAAAGCGAGGAGTCCAGAGAACGCATTCGCAATGTTCGAGGCAGCGTAGAAGATAGCAAGGCGTCGTGCGAGTTCGCCACGGCGGTAGAATGTGGTTAGGTAGTAGATAACCAGAGGGAAAAAGGCGCTTTCTGCCATTCCTTTTTATCCAGTTAGTTCATGAACATTCATATGCTCGAACTTGTGAATTAACATGTCACGTGACTTACCCAAAAACCATCGCAACGCCATCATGCCACTCCAATTCTGCACACTGGCAGCCAACAACGTCGCACTGCCAAAAGAAAACATCATAATTGGCAGAACACGGTGCGGGCCGTACTTCTTTCCTAGCATGCCGACCGGGGGTGCAAAAATTACGTATGGCACGTAAAAAATGCTCAGCATGATATTATACTGATTCCCTTTGAAATGCAAGTCTTTATCCATACCATCTGTTTTGGCGTTTCCTAGGTTCCCCTTATCAAGAGCATTAAACAGGTACATAATTGCGAGCATGGGCAAAACTCGGATATCGAATTTCCATGTTAGAGCCTTTTCGTTTTCGTAGGTGGGGAGGTGTTGTGTTGTGCCTTCGACAGGAACCGGATGTTTAGACGATGAAGCCGAAGCAGTAACTTTAAGGCCATCGCCCTTGGCCAACTCCGGATCCTGGTTCTCAGACATAGTTGTTTTCTCGACCTGCGCGGTTGAAATGGCGGGGTTGTAGGATGCGAGCTCAAGTTGTCCTCGAGACGAGGGTCCAACAGGTAGGGATGGAAATGAACTGGAAAAGGAAGAAGAACACCACGAGACGCGACGAGTGAAAGAAAAGAATCAAGACATTGGGAAGCAGCAACCTTTTTGTACGACCGATCGGACCACCATCTGTATCATCCAATCCAACTTGCTAGTCAGTCAGTCATACAACCTTTCTTGCCGTGGAGTTACATCAACACGCCTGCCCTGGTGTATCCGCTAAGCTCAATCCCTGTGCAGCCACATGTTCGCCGCGACGTAACCCTTCCCAGGTTTTGACCAATACCGCTTATGTTACCCTCGTGGCACACCTGCTGTGAGTGGTTCGGGGGGCTGCTGCACCGTTCAAGGCGGGATCGGCGTGTAGGGATCAGAAGGGGTTTGGGGTTGGATGAGATGCGGAGCGGAGATAAAGGGTTAGCAGATGATAAGAAACGGGCCGCTTTGGGAAGCGATTTCGGAGGGAGGGCTGGCGATTTCAACCATAGGGTCGCTTATTAGTTTGTCTGTTTGCAGGCGCAAGCTATATTTTGCGCACCAGCTGATTTTTTTCTCAAGTGTGTTGGAATTTCCTCGTTGGTAGGTGTGTAAGGCTGAAGAGGTTGATGGTTGTGGATATGGTTGGAGTGGAGGTGGGGTAGGCGGTATGGGCTCCACTGATACTACCTTTCTCCGCATCACGGACGTGGACGAAGAGTTGGAGAAGGCGCTGTGGCTCTGTCTCGAACAACAACAAATGAGGAACATCATGTCCCGTAGCTATGCCAGATCTCGACTGTGACGTTTCTCTCACTAATTTTTCTATATTTCTATGGAACAGTACTGCCTACAATGTATGCGACGAAATGAACAAACCGATCAGTCATGCAGCACCGATATCTCGGCGCACGAAGAAGACGCCACACAGATACATGACAAAAACCTATGCAGTCATTTCTGGCACATCTCCAGAGCGGTAAACTCTCTCCATCTTATCTTGGCACTATTCGATGGGCGGGGCCCCGTTATCAGCACCCCGTGCCTCGGTTATACAAGAAAGCGTGCGATAGCGGCTATTAATCAAGAGTATTTGTTATCATGCTTTGGTCACTACACAGTAATCCTTTTCAATCTTTTGCTCCACAGCAGCACGACAAATTCCCGGATAGAGCGAGACTTTAGATTGCAGGTTGCAAATGCGGAGACAAGGCTAATGCCTCCTTATCAAAAAGTTGGAAGCTGCCAAGAGGTAGGAGAGGATTTTGCCGAGGGAGACAAGATGGCACTGGGTCGTGTGTTGCACAAGTAGAATTGCGTTTTTTGTAGTGTTGCCTGCTAGCACAAGGCCTGCCTGAAAGCAAACAAAAAGGACACGCTTGTTGTCTTCCAAACCGTCTATAGTTGAGAAAAGAACAGAAAAGAAGGACGAGCTATGATGCCCGGCCAATGTTGACTACAAGTACGTGCGATATCCAGTAATCTCCAGACAATAACAAGACTACGCTCGAGTAAAACAAAAACTTGAGCTCATACTATACAACGCCAATGGGTATCCTTGAAGAGCGAGGCTTTTACTCGTAAACGCCTCTACCAAATGAATATAAGAAAACATGTCCGTGTCAGTTCCAAGAAACTAACATTTTTTTTTCACGGGTTATGAGCTACTTCTTTGCCCTTTGATGAGCGCGGATGTAGAAAGTGAAGACCGCCCTTGGCGACGCCGGCGACATTGAAGTGCAGCGGTTCCTTGGGGCCCTTCTCCCTTACAGGCATCTTTCGCTTTGAACGACCCGAGACATACATGGGCTGCTGTGCATGGGTGCCGGTACCGACGTGAGGCATGCTTTGCTTCATTCGCAGCTTGGGCTTCTTGTCGCGGTGCTCATCATCAGTAGTCTCGTTGTCAAAGCTGCGAAGACTACTCCGCTCAGATGAAAAGCGAGGGGTGGTGGTGGAGTGATCCGACGACCGTGTTGGCGTACGCTGGATGGGGCTCAAAGGAGCCGGCCTGAATGAGCGAGTCGACGATGCCGTCTGAATACGCTCAATAGGACTCAGCATAGCAGCCGAGTTAGCAAGGACGTCCAGTCCCGAAGGCGCCCTAGTCGCCATGGAGTGAGTTCGAGATGAATATGTAGGAGGAGGGTCCTGGTAATCGTACATAATCTCCGAGTCCAAGCTCTTGTATTTGGCGGTGCCGTCGAGCTCCTCGTCGTGCTCCCAGCAGGTGTCGTCGACACCAGTGACAGGAGGAAGGAAGCGTATCTCGTTCCAGGTTACGTCCTCGTATTGAAGAGTGATGTAGAGAACATCTCCTTGCATCTTGTCGTGAGCGATGCAGTGATCTTCCAGGAATGGAAAATCCCATACTGCGCGGTGCACAAGATCGGGAGGCAAAAGCGTAAGGGCCATGCGGCCGAACGGCTCGTCTGCGGGCCGGTGACCAGTCATTGGCATCCATGGTCTTCCTCGGAAGACGCCCTTGAAGGCAGTCTCAATGTGATTTGCGAAACAGGAGCTGTCCTGGCTAGGGAATTCAATGTTTTGGTGCAGCTTGCGCGATGCACACCGTCGATACGCATTGCTGTCAGGGTCAAAGGCGAACTTTTGCGACTTGCGAGGCACAAAGATGACGCGGGCGCTCCACGACAGGGGATATTTTTTGTCATTGCGGATGGGAAGTTGGCCAAGAGTATGGTTTGCTTGCATCAAAGCTGGCAGCGGTGGCACTGGCGGCGCCTGTGGAGTTGAGCGGCGTGCTTTGGGTGTTGCAGGAGCAGGCGTTTGGCCTCTGGATATATCGCCAAACTGCTCGATGCGATCGACTCTGTTTTCCAACTCCATGCTAAATTCGTCTACCATGGTCAAGCGTTCGCCCTGCAACTTGATCTGGTCGCTGAGCTCCGTGGTTCTATCCACGACGGCCTCGACGCGGTCGTCCATGGACAGCTTCAAGAGCTGCATGTTTTGGTATATACGAGCCTGGACGGCATTGTTGGTCCTGATGAGTTCTTCGCGCGCCATTCTCTCGCGGAACAGTTCTTGTTTGAGGTCGTGCTCCAACGACTCGAAGCGCCTGATTTCGCGCTGCAATTGCTTCATCTGGTCTACTGCGTGCATGTATGCGTCCATTGAGACGGCGGAAGCGGGCTCAGCCTCATGGATCCAGGCCTGGTGTCCACAGCCGCAGAGGGAGCGTACCATGGAGTCCGGATAGAAGCAGCGGCAGGAGCAGCGCTGGCGGGCGCCATTGTCGGCCGGAGACGAGAGGATGAAGGTACATTCTCCGCGTGGCAACTGTACGTCTTGGGCCGGCGCCGGGTTTCCAGGCAGGTGGGTAGGAGGTTGCGTATTGTCAAGGAACATGGGGAGTCGACCTGGGTCGGTGGTGATGGTAGCGTGGTTGTTGGGAAAGCACCGGGCGGCTCATCGAAGGCCGGCAAGAGGGATGGAGAGCAGCAGAGTGGGCAGGAGGGAAATGAGCGTGTACGTGGTGTGGCTAGATGGGGGGCAGTTGAGTTAGCTGGGGGGTGGCCAGGCTCGACTAATGTATATGTATGTATGGACAGGCACAGGCAAGTGGGCAGGGCAGGGCAGGCTGGGCGGGTGGAAGCACAAGATAAGCAATCGTCGACCACTACACTACTCACCCTCAGAGGCGGACAGACGGGGCGCACGGGAGCATCCGAGTGGGCAAAGGCACAATCAAAGCGATGGACGGGGACGTGTGCGCCCGTGGGTGGACGAGGGATGACGGGCGATTGGGCGCGGCAAGTAGAGTGTGTGTATGTATGTATGTATGTAGGGAGCGATGGTAGGGAGGGCGCGGGCTACGAAAAGAGTAGAGCACTCGTCCGTGGGAGGAGGCTTCAGCAGCATGTGCAGGCGTGGGCCATGGCGGGTGTGCAGGTACTCTTTTCTTTTGGGCCCGAACTAGCTCCCGCGCCGGGGATGCGCAGGCCTGTCATGGCAATGGCTGGGGGGGGGATGGTGGGTAGTGGGTGGGTGGAAAGCTGGAGGGTTGCATGTGTGAGGGAGAGGGAGGGTGTGTGTGAGCTCGGCGGGAGGAAGAGATAAGAATGGCGGCTCGTGGGCAGACGCGGGCCAATCAGAGGGCACGAGGGCAGGTGGCGGGACGTTGTGGGCTCCGCCGCTGCCTTATCGCAACATGCACACACACAGACACGACGCCGCCGTCCCCCACGCTGCCAGCCGCCATGTGGGCGCTGATTGGGCCGCCCACATGGCGCCATTAACGCAGAAGATTCCATACTGCTGGCTGCGCAGTCTGTGTAAGTAATGCGCCCCCGCCGGCGGCCATGGAGCGGTGACGCTGCTGCATGTGGCCTTTGGCAGCCTGCCCGCTCTCGCCCCAGTGCTGGGCTCGACGCTGACCCCCCGGCGCCACACAGCCACGGCCCCTTGCTTGGATGACACACGGCGGCAGCAATTAATTGCCCTGTTATGTACATGCTCCGTCCATGTGTACCGATCTACCTACAGTCTTGCGCAGATTCTGACTTGCCGACATGCCTCCCTACATACCGACTTACGTCCGTAGTACACATATATATCCTACTGCCCTGCCCTGCCTGCCTGCGCTCCCTCGTCGTCGCCGCGTCTGTGTTGACTCACCCGCCGCCAAGACCGTCTTCAACCGACCGCGCTCGGGAAAACGTGGACAGGCACCGTCATTTCCATTCGTCCTTCGGTCGGTGGTGGAACCCATCAGGTAAAAGAAAATGCTCTCTGCCCGCACCTCCACGCCGTGACTGTACTGTATTTGTGCTCTCTCCGAATATTTCGTCATATCCAGCCCGCCCGCCGCCCGGCCATTCGCGCAATAAACGCTCATCCCACAAACCCGCCATATTCCCATAGTTTCTCCCTGCATCCCGTTACTTCTGGCCAGGTGCATTCACGTCGGATGGACTCCTCCTGCCAAACAGGGCTAGCCCGCGGGAGCACCCGTTCACAGTGGGGACGCTGTGCAATGCAAATGTGTGCGCATCCCTCTCGTCTCGAAACGGAAATACGGTGGGTTCAGGTCAAAACCAGTTTCCTGCCCTTTGCTGTTCCTCTACACCTTGCTCCCTCCTTGCTCCCAACCGGTGTGTGTAGTATGTATATACACGCCAACTCACCCGCATGCACGCCATGCTGCTGCCACAACCACCCCGTGCCTGGATGCATGCACTACTCTCCCACTGATATGCTTTCTTTTGCGATTAACCACAGCACCACCTCGCAATGCCAACTCCCAATCCAGCCCTCTTTCTTGTCTGCTTTGGGCAACGATGCACTGCCTGACGTGTGTGCTTACAGGAGAAATTGCAAGGCCCATACAAAAGACACTTTCCTGACACATGTCCATGCCACTAGCCCCAAAATCATCTGATGAAGCTATGATAGAGTTTGAGGCTGCTGACGAGACGACGCCCAAATGGCGAAGCAGCAACGCGTCGTTTGAGGCTGCAAGGATCGTGCCTGCCCCTTCGGCCCTCGGAGCGGCTTCTCTCCGGTTAACTTGCCAAGACCACCGAGTTCAAACACTCTGCGCGCCCCAAGTAGTCACTGTGGCTGGACTCTTCCCAGAATTTACATACGTCGAGAAACAGCTTACTTAATGCCGGAAGAGAACTGGGTTGCTCACGGGGGTGTTCCCGCGTGCGACTTGTGCCATTCCCGAAAGGTACCTTTACTCTCTCTTCACAACCCCCTTGTAGTCGCCGAGTGACCATCGCCTCGATCAAACTACGCTGGTCAACCGTCTCGGAACTGGCCCATATCCTGCATCCGACACTAACTGCCGTCAGGTCAAATGTGACCGCAAAGAGCCATGTGCAAACTGTGTAGCGGCCAAGGCCGAGTGCTTGCGGAACAGGCACAAGCGTGTTCCCCGACCCAAGGTCCGGACGTAAGTCCCCCACGCTCATTGTAGTACACCGAATCTGGCGCAAGAGCAGCAGCAGTGGCAACCCCAAGCTTTGCGCTTGCCCCACTGTGGAGACTTTTGTCAAGTCCTCATGCTCACCTCTAACAAATGTACAGCGATGACAAAATACAAGCGCTTGTACAGAGGCTCTCCTCTCTAGAACACTCTCTACATGGCGCTCATCGCAGTCCTCCCAATCCATCCCAGGAGCCTGATATGACAAACACCTCTGTCAAGCCAAGCACTGAGGCAATACCCGATCGACCAGCAAAAAGGAAGCGTACAACTAGCTCTCAAGAAGTATCAATACCTCCAACAACGCCAGAAGTTGACACAACTTCGCAAACAGCAAACGAAGCTCGATTACACATCACCAAAGAGCTCTCTACCAATGGCTTACTATCTGAACACCAACGCTCGGTCCTTGAGACTGCCATGTCCTTTGTTGATCAGTTGTCACACGCGCCCGCACAAAACTTGACAGACCGCAGTACTTTTGATAAGTCCATGCATGTCTCCACAGACCTTTCCCAACGCGAAATTGTCAATGTCATTCTTGGAAGTATGTTCTCCTGCCTCGCAGTCTATTATCAGGCTGACAGCCAATTTAGGTGAGTTCAAGGCACGGAGTGAAGCTGCCGTTCGCCATCATACCATCGACCACATACCGCCCAAGGCCATTGAGAGAATCGCTCTTGCCCTAATGGCAGGCACTGCCGACGACAAAACCTTGAATCTCTACAAGGTTGTAATCCATTTCCAAGCCGCTGTCGTCATGTACGCCAGCCAGTTGCAAGCGCCCAAAAGCGCTGCAGTGCAAAAGCAAATCCAACAGATGGAGTACGATCACATAATAGCCGCACTTACCGCCTTGGACAACATAAGCTTCATGACCTCACCCTCTCTCCTTCTAGTGCAAGCTTTGGTGACAGGAGTAAGTCATCTGGCCCTGTCAATATTACTCTGTAGCTCATCATACACAGGCCATCATGATGCAAATCATAGGCAACCCTGTACAGTGCTGGGAACTCACGGCTCACGCATCGCAAACGATTGTAGCACTCGGATACCATAATATTGACAAGACAGTACCAGAGACTGACGAAGAGCGTGAGATTTACGCCGTTGTTGCCCAATGTGCAGAGCTCGACAGTGCCATGAGTCTGTTGCTTCTTCGACCGAGGTCACTTCCCAAATTTCAAATCAAAATCCACGACCAACTGCGAGCAGACCCTTCAAACCCTATGAGTGTCCTAGAGTTGGTCTCTGTGCAAGACAAGCTTCTGAACTTGTCTCTCCCTCAGCGCACTAAACGATCGCCGGGTGCTCTGAAAGAAGAGGTAGCCCAGTTAAGAGCTCAGATGAAAGACATATATATTCTGATGGAGAAGGTAACCTACCTGGTCCAGAGTTGCGATTGGTGCGAGGATACTAATTACTGTGTAGGAGCGTCAATTGCACCTATTGGATAGTAGAACTGATGCTCTTATCCACTACAAGAGTATGGAGTTCAAGTACTTCTCCCTCTTGACATCTGTTCACAGGCTGAGCCCCACTGTCACAACGAACTACCTGGAGCGAGAAGAGTGTCTTCAGAGTGCACGGAAGGCGCTCGAATGTGTCAAGATGATCGAACAGCTCGCAAGGACCTTGGATCATTTCATCGAAGGCTTTGACCCGTATCTATCATGGTAAGATGCAGTATCTGGAGTTATGCACGGCTTACTAACATTACATAGGACTTTGTTGTCACATCCTCTGTGTCCGTTCTTTGTCGTCTTCTGCAATGTGGTTGGCACCTCTGACCCTCGCGACTTTCAGCTTCTCGAGGATGTGATTGATTGCATCTCGTCGCTCGTTACAGAGAACAAATACGTCAACCGTTTGCATCGACTCTGCGCAACACTTCTCGGTCTTTGCAAGCCTTTGGTAGGGAGCCCAAGTGCACACAACCAAATGCAACCAACCTCGGATCCCACCACGTCTTTGGCGCCATATCCTACATCGATGCCTTTCAACCATGGCCCTGATATATTGTCCAATAGCGACGGTGATACAAACAATGGGATGATAAATTCTTCCTGGAACGATAACATGATGTGGCAGTTGTTCCAGTCGCAGCCATCGTTGGACTGGTTCAACGCTGATATCCTTGACCCCGCTTGGGATATTGGTCAACCAAATTGAGTAAAGGCAGTGGATGGTATATTGCTACTTTCATTTTTAGCGTCTTCTTCAGCGTACTATAGAATCAGTATGGGGCGGAATATCGTAGTAAGGACGATGGGTTTAGGCTTTGATGCTTGGGATGTATATGTTTTATATTCTATGGTAAATATCACATTCTCCGTTCTTCCCAACACATGCAATATATAGTGTGTTTCTTTGTACTGATTTTGGATTACAACGGGTATGACAACTGAGGTGCAAAATGCAATATCACCTTTTTCAAGTCTAGGTACAGCTCGCCCAAAGCAAGTATCCATTTTAGGTATTCACCTTCCGCGCATTCCAGTTATCCCATGTGTCTCTACAATTGCAAAGAAAACAAGCTACATGATCTACAAAAGCCTTGTTTCCTTCTCCGAGGAACATCCCTTCCGCAAAAGCCATATAGTGTAAGTCTCACTACCCCGCTTTAGAGCGGCGCGCGTTAGGATCGCCCCACCCCAATTGCTTACTATGTGTACTACGCACCCTACCCTTCCCGTGCAGTCCCGAACTTCGGCCCAGTCAACAAAACCCTATAAAAAGCCACAACGTGACAAACAACTTGCCAAAAACCAAAAAAAGAGCTTGTATTCTTTACATCCAAGTTTCTTGCTCTTACAATACAAGCTCTGTGGTCTCATCTTCACTAGAGGGGATTTTTAGTAAAGCAGGATTGAATATACGAAATCAAGATGACTACCAGCGAAACAAATGTACCCCGCGACCCCACCGCCGACAAAGCCCTCGCACTCTTCAAAGCGATTGAAGAAAAATTTCCAGCTAAGACACTTGGGGAGGATAAGTGGTATATTCTCGCCGTAAGTTTTCCCCTCTCCTTACCTCCGGCACCCCTTCGAACCAAACCCCCCTCATCACCATACATATGTGTGTTGAAAAATATATATATATATATATAGCTCGCAACCATAGTCAGCGGCAGCCAACCCAACTTCGCCCCTTTACTCTACAAACACCTTATTGCACGGCCGCAGTACCAAAGTGCAGAGGAGCGACGCAAGTTACTGCGGCGCATGCGCGAGGTACTGTTTAAACTCGTGATTATCGTTGGTGTGTGTAAGCCGCTTGAGGCGGTGTTTGACATTGATGCTGTGGTGGAGAGGGAGGAGGATAGGGATTTGACGAGTACACGGTATGATATACTATCCCCCTTTTCTTTGTTTCCTTTCTGTCTTGTTTGGTTCTTTTTTTTTTTAAAAAAAAATACTATGTGAAAGCGATTAGAAAGTTACTGATGCAAAAGGTGACGAGCACAGAGAAGGATGGCAATGCGACGAAGCGAATTTGCAGCGCGGCGAAGCGTGGTTGGGACGGTTGTACCAGAATAACCTCCAGGGCAAGATTAACAATGCTTTTGATGCTAATAAGGATTTTGGTGAGATTGTCCCCCACCCCCGCAATCTTTTCTTCTTTCCCTTTCTTCCCTTATCATAACCCTTTAGCTGAACAAAAAAAAAGAGAGGAATGCTGATATGTATGGGTTTACCCAGGTTGGCTTACAAAAAACATCACCTACGGCCTTTTTCTGTCTGATCACAGTGTGCTCAACGATATCGAGACGGAAATCACAGTCCTGACGGGTATCGTCATGCAGAATCTCGCTCGTGAATCGGCGTGGCACCTACGGGGTTTGCGGAGGATTGGGGTGACGAAGGAGGATGTCGAGGTTATCAGGGAGTGTGTATGTTTCACCCTCTCTTTCCCCTTCCTTTCTACTCCGTTTGCAAGGCTGTGTACAAAATGTCTCTTGGGGCTTAGACTTTTTTTTTGTTTGAAGCGATGATTGAGCTGACGAATCGACATAGTGCGAGCTTACGGCGAGGTTTTGTGGGGTTAGTTTGCACAAGGTGCCTAGGGTGGAGGATATTGAGCACGAGGTGTAGAGGAGAGCGGTTACTCGGGCTTCTCAAGTACGCGTACAAGTCTTTTCAGGATTTTTTTTTGGGGGGGGGAATGAGAAATGGGGAAAAGGATTGTGGTTGCAGCCTTTTTTGTAGCATTACGCATATGTATAGATCCCGATGTGGCAACCATAGCGCTCCTTAGACACCTCACCTTTCTCTCATATATCGCTCAGGTATGTCCGTAGTGCTTTGTGGAGTTACTTAAAATGTGCACGTTCGGTCAGGGATACTAACGTAGTTCCAATTTCATAGGAATGGAGGCAAAGGCAAAGATAGAAACGGCGGTCGTGCCGGTAGCACTGGAAGCGATGAAGGTAAAAGAGCCGGTGGTGGTGGTGGAGGAGGCGGAAAAATTGGCGGAAACGATGGTGATGTACCAGGCGGAGGAAGAGGCGGTGATGGTAGAAGATGTGCAAGCCGAGAAAGCGATGCGTAAAATGGTTGTTCGACGAGTCGAGCGTGATTGGGTGCAGTGCGCCGTCGCCGCGAGAGCTTGATCAAGCCCATGATTCGATTGTGAAGAGATGCGAAATTCGGAGGGAATGTTGGTGTGGAGTGATTTGCGTCTCATCGCATGCGGTGATATTTAGGTCGTTTTTTTAACAATCCTGGATGTCACATAGGTGTACTGCTACTGGTTGCTGGTAGTATCTAACCATGGTTGTGGAAGTGAGACGGTAGTGGCTAGGGGCGCTGGAAATAGCTTGACTGTTCAATGTTGGTGGGAAATGAGATTCTTGTTAGTAGCAAGTTAGTTTGTTGGCTGTATACAAGAAGATCCAACGTGCGTGTAGACGAATCAAATCTTCAGCGCTATCTTTCTTCGTTGATGATTCGCGGACCAAATTCTTTTACTGTCACAACGAATATGAGTGAGAGTTCCTTCGCCTTGAATAAGCAGCAGCTCCTTCTCTCCTTCCCTTTTTTCCCTCGCACGTTCGTCTCACCTGCAGCGCTAGCACTCGGGCTCAAAGTCTCTTACCATCTTCTAACACTCTACATTCGAAGCTCAACCAGTTCCCTCACACTCTACATTCTCAACTGCCGCAAACATCCACTAAAGCTGAAACCATCAGTAATTTACCTTCAATATTCTCTGTTTAAGTACCTCTCACTTACTAACAACAGCTTCGAAACGGTTGAGTCGCCACCAAACGCACCATGGCAACGCTTCCTGACTCCTCCGAGGCCGAGGGGTTACCTGTAGTTCAGGGAGCGCCAACCACTTTTCACGACTGGCCTCAGCTTCCTAATGAGCTCAAGCTTGAGGTTCTGTCGTATTTGCTCACCTTTACTGGAGGTATTGACATTTACCGGGGGACTCCTTCGTACGACTCCAGTATGGAAGATTCACACCAGAAGCGCTTAAATGACCACCTCTTTCCTCTAATCGCAACTAGAAATAGAAACATGGCCCTTCTTGCACAAGAAGCCTACTACAAACGTAACGTCTTCATAGTACACTTCCTTCTTCATTTCGATTGTACTACCAGCTGGCCAAAAGCTTCTTGTGCCAGGAAGATCCGACACATGATGCTTTGTCTGGGATTACACGTTGATTTTACTTTAAAAGAGCTTCTGTTTAGTTGCCAGGGAGTAACCTTATTCCGACCTAGTAAAAACTTCCGTACCGATGCCTTTACCTGCCCCAATGAAAAAGCCGAAGCTACAAGATTTGCCAAAACCGTACAAGACCATCAGGCAACAATACATCCACGTCTCGACAATCTGCAGACTCTTTTCATCAACACCTCCATAACATGCGACAATTTTCCCAGTAGTACGGAAAGTGGGCCGGAATGCGAATGCTGCGCTTGTCCGCGACATTTCGCATTTTTGGACAAGTTGATAAGCGGACTCGAGCTTGTGCTGCAGGCTAAAAAGGTTGTTATAGAGACGGAATCTCGCTGTGCATGTGATACAACAAGCTGCGACGAACATAACCGCATCATCAACGGCCTTGCAGAGAGAGCAACGAAAAAGTAGGCGCCATGTCATGAGCTGTCAGACAACTAAAGCGAAACCACAGCAATGGAGCCACTGGAAGAGGGCAAGATGATGAGCAACTTTGTGCGGCTGCGTCACACAATAGGACATTTCATGTGGTATAACGCTGTAGAAAGAGGGAAGACTATGATTCACTTCTCAGGAGGAAAATTCGCGGAACAAGAGTGAAACTCGATGGTGAAATGAAGGACATGTATGGGCAAATGGTGCACTACCACGGCAGCGAGAATGGAAGGCTGAACTGATACCTCATGTACAAAGTCATGAGGAACCACCCCAATCCTAGATATCTCTAGAACCACTTCTCCACCGCACATCATCCAAACCATGAATCACAGAAAACAGCACAAGCACATAATCAAATTTTGTTCTGTTACTACTCTCGACATTGCAAAATACCTAATTGATTTCATACATATTATGCAAATCCTAGTACTTTAAACTCCCGGGGAAAAAAAAAGAAAAGCCGCACAACTAACCTCCCAAAACAAGAACGTACATACATATGCAAAACAAAGAAAGATGGAAAACATAGTTCCGCCTGCCACTCTCCCTATTTCTTCTATAAAATATTTGCTCATCAGAAAAAGAAAAAACCGCCACATTTGCTTTCCCTTTGCAAAAAAAAGAAGCATATATCATTCCCAGGGTAAAAAACGTTGATGTAGAAAGAGGACGTAGTAGTGAGAAAGGAAGGAGGGAAAAGATGATAGAAATGAAAAAAAAACTACCATCCCTCATCCTTCTGATTCTTGCCCTTGCCCTTCCTTGCGGCCTCCTTCTCCGCATCCGTCATCTCAATCAACTCGGCGCCCTCAAGCCTGTATCCCTTGGCATCAACAATGTGTTCGTTCGACGACGCCAGATACGTCTCGTGAAGTCTTGGCAGGAAATACTGCATGACGTTATCGGCAAGACTCTTCGCGACAAGGCCCTTGTCGACCCAGAAATGTCGGACGAAAACGCCCTTGCAGCCACCTCTCTTCTCCGCTTCGGGCGCGCCATTAGCCTCGACGCAAGGGAGAACGCGGATATCATCTGGACGATCGTAGTCGTAGCGGAGGTAGTTTCCAAAAGCGGCTTGTTCATGGGCCCAGCCCTTTTTCCACTTGGCGCAACCCTTGTAGCGGGTTTCCGAGGGGCACTCGGCCCAAGCCTTGTACATTTCCTGAGTGCGCTTGCTCTGGCGGGCAATGACGAAGCCCGTGTTGAGGTAGCGGTTGCCCCTTGAGTCGTAGTTTTGGGGCTCGTTGGGATCGATGGACATCATGGCGAGGGTGTCGTCGGTCATGTTCCAGTAGTTTAGGAGCCATTCGAGGGGGAGGTGGGGGTAGTGGAACATGACATCCGAGTCCATGAAGACAATGTATTCGTGCGTCTTGAGGGCTTCTTTCATCATGGGTACCTTGACCCAGGTGCCCCAACGGTCTTCGTAGTCGGGTGCGCGGATAAACTTGTAGTCGTAGCCGTGTATTTGAGCTGTTGATATGTTAGCGTGGGTATTCAATTCGTACCAAAAGGCGGGGATATGGTCATTCAAGGCATTACTTAGATTGCGCCGTGCCATGGATCCATTGGTGCCCTGCATCCGTCTCGGGAATACATACCAAACATGTAGTGACCCAGCATGCCGGCGGAAAGTGACCGCATGCCCTTCCATTTCAAGTGCTTGTTCATAAGTTGACCGTCTTCCGTCAAGGGCCTACTGTCGATATCCAAAATCAGGACCTTCTTCCCCAGCTTGCTCTTAAATCTCGGTTCTCCGGGCAACCGGTATACATCTCCATCTTCATCTGTGAACTCTGGGGCATCTATTGGGTGTAATACGGGGCCATAGAGGGCTTTTATTATCGTCGCCATTGTTAGATCGTCTTGTGGAAGGGTTACATTTTGGGTATGCGGGTATCTAGAGAATGTCAGCCAGGTCGAGACTACCGGGATGGAAGTGGTTCTTACGGTGAAGAAGAAAGACCTGCAGGTATGTATGAGGAGGGAGTGCTGTAGTAAATGAATGCCAGCACTATTGGCACCATGGCGACGAGTAAGACACGACGCCACCGGCCTTGCGGCCCCATGTTTGCCAACGATTGGTACGAGTAATCACTCATGATTGACTCTAATTGTTCGAATTTCGATAGAATAGGTGGGCATGCAGCGCCTCAGGGCACGTAGAGGCCCGGTTTTGTGGTGTTGCCTCGACTCCAACACCGGCAGATGTCGCAATCGTCTCTCTTCTGCGTCGAGATACGCACAAGGGATACGCGCAATGTGTGCGCCACAAGGAAGACTCCGGGAGTATTCAGAAGGCTGCGGGGAATTCGAGTCGACAGAGGGTAGGATACAACAACCCAAGTTGCGCAAACCGACAAGGAACAGAAAACGGCAGCGCTAGGGCAAAAGGAATATGCCAGGAATAAAACACGGAGGTGGATGGCGAGGTAAGAGGTGTGGAAGGGTAGCAAGACGCAACAAATCGAGTCCAGAAGCCAGCAAAGGAAGACGAAAGGAGTGTAAGAAAGTTGTTGGTAGTCGTGTTTCCAAAGGAGAAGTGCGTGTCAGACCAGAGTGGTTTGTATCCTTGTTATGCAGCACGACGACTAGTTCCCAGACGGGCCTAGCGTATGTGAATCGGGGATAGCTGCCGGCACGGAAAAGGCTGAAACTCCAGGAAGGCGCGATGCTGCCAGTTGTCGATCCAAGGCGAGAATTCACATGTACTTACGAGTGCAGATGGTATGTATGGCCTCTGGGCAGGCTGCTGGGCATTGTCGTGCTCCTCTATCAGCTCTCTGGACTGGGCCGATGCTATCTGACCTGTTCAAGACCCCTTTTTCATTTACGAGGTCGTGCCATTTCAAATAAACATGCTAGCTAAAGTCTAACAAGCGCCTCCCATAATCGTGAGTACACGCAAGCCGCCGCTCGTACCCAGCTCAAATGGGGACATACCATTGGCGCTAGGCCTACATCCCACTCAACCCCGTGCCCCTCCAGCACTACGTATCTTTGCCCCGTAAAGCGCCTAGACTGTACTACCTACCACGCCACGCGTGGCTGGGGTCTGCTCATTGTGGCACCGCGTATATAATATGGCGCAGTCATGTCCGGCGGCCAATTGCGCGGTACATATTCCCTAAGCATGCAATCCTGGTTGAGGGGTCCGTCAGCTCCGCAGCCTTCTGGTTAGTGCCTACTATACATAGACTCTGAGTAATGCCGACCCAAACACACTCATCCGTCCAGCAAGCGCAACAATTCATAGTCCTTTGCGATACCGGGACTGCTCTTTGCACAGCTCTGAATCAATGCCATCATGATCCCTACCCATTCTCGCCATCCCTCAGGTAACGTGTCTCGCAACTTGGCGTCGGGAGACAGCGCTACGGCGTGGAACAGCAGAACCTGCCCAAAACATTGGCAGCACCACCCAAACTTTATAGGCAGAGCCGTTAGCATCTGTGTACACAGGCCCATGGTTGTCGGCCAATACATGCCACCTCGAAGGCCCTTGCGCACTTCGTCATACTCGGACTCGTTGGTATATGCAGGCGCATGCAGTGCTTTGTAGAGAAAAGGCCGTCCAATGTGCAACTTGGCAACCAGGTAGCGACTGCGCAGCATGGCCTTTGCAATAACATGCGCAGGGCTGACCGAGTCGCTCGAATCGTCACTATCAGAGAACTGAAGTGTTGGTGGAAGATTTTCTCGCCATTGCTCGAGTTGGTGATGCATTTCTGCTGTCAGACTGGCACTGGGGTAGCCTTCCTTCTCCGCAAACGTATACAGACTCTGCTTCACCCGAGTGAGAATGATGCGATGCGCGGCTTGGGCAAGGAAATGGAAGTTGAACAGAGAATCATCTTCGTCGCTGAGTAGTCCTGAAATCAACGTCTTAGGCCGTGGACATTGTGTAAACTTTGGCAAAGCTATGTCTGACTCGTAGTCCAACAGCCCACTATGAGGCAGTAGATCCAGCTCCTGTGTAATCACTGTCTCGTACATCAGGGTGCACCAGAAGAGCCTCGAGAGCATATCCCCCTCCCACGTCTCATAATCGATCGTTGACGTGCGTTTGAGAATGCTCGCACAACACAGGGCAGCTCTGTTCACCGTAGTCCAGGAATCCAAGGGTCGCAGGATTTGGGCGTAGTAAAGCGTCGATAGCATGTAAAACTGGCCAGCCTGCAGATCCGTCTGGCACATGAGAAACCCAAAGCGCTTCCGGGCTTCATTGAAGAACTTGAGGCCAGGAGGTTCGTCAACAATAAGCTCGTACCACTCGGGAGGAACAAAGCCTCGCCCAGTCGCAGAGTGCCGAGAAGGAAGACTAAAGTTGCCTTCTTCATGCGCCTTGATGGCTAAGCATCCCAACGCTAGTACAACAAGTACCAACGCCGTCTCGATTTCATAACCGAATTCGTTATCCATCGCTATACCCAACGTGCTTGAGAAGAAATGGTACTTGTCTAGTATAGGTGTATTTCGATGGAATACCGCAAAGTAGGCATCTGCGAGACCTTTTACCGCCGATTGCGGGAGACTCATCAACCAACTGTCGGGACTAGTGTTGTACGGATGGCTAATGCCCATTGGCAGTGGCAGTCTATGGTTCTCGATATCGACAATGTAGTCTTCGGGAAGCTCTTTGCGTGCTGAGACAAACACTTCGGGAAGGATTTGTTGAACGGCAGGCCACAAGGCAACCCGATGCTGGCTGAAGGAGAGATCCACGGCGCCCTGTGCTTCTGGGAGTGCAAAGGGGCTCTTGGCTGGCGTTCCAACAACCTGTGGGGACATTGCAATGTCGTGTATGCTCAGCCTGTTGCGATGCAAACTGTTTGAAGGCGCGGCTGTAGCATAGCTGCCAGGGCTGGGCTGAGAAAGAGTGGCATAAGGCGAGTGATGGTCCGGGACGGGTCCTGCAGGGGAAAGTGGCAACGTGACTGCAGCCTTGGGTGCATTGATGGCAGCAGTGAGATCTTCAATCTTGGATTCAAGCCTTCGGATGGCGTTGATAGCTACTGCCATAGACTGGTCCTTCTTTGTTGCTCGCGGTGCCTGGTAAGTGCACTCGAGATTCATGGTCCTGCAGTAGCCACATCTTGGTCGGTCTTCGTCGCATCGAGTCTTTCTCGACCTGCATACGTCGCAGGCCTATCTGCGTCAGTTACGCTTTCACGTGATCCATTCACAGCTTAGCTTAGCTTACCAGAGTGGCCATGAAAGAGCGCGCCTTTTTCAGCGATGACGCATCGCCGTCCTCATGGCTGGCGCTGCCTTCGCCATCGTATGATGCTTGCCGCTCCAGAGGCTCTGCATGCGAAGCGGATATACTGGCATGAGGCCTCTTGGTCATAGCATCACAGGGCAAGATCTAGAGACAATGTGCATGCAAAGCGGTGAATCTATTTTGGAGCGATGTGAAGTGATTGTCCGCAGCTATAGGCGGACAACGGCAACGGGGTGACTGCCAGTAGTACTAGCGCGCGTGCATGGGCCACTCCAGAGCCTTGTCATTTCCTTGCCAGCCTCCTCCCTTCTGTTTTCTCTCCTCTCACTCACGAACCACAAACCTCTCCGCCTGCTGCCCGTAGTCGAACCTCTAACCTTGCCGCGTTACTAACCCATGTGCACTTTATATATAGAGCTTGTTGTCGTGAATCCTAACTAATCTATCTTGCAGATTCTCGTTCAGCACTGTCGTGGGTGACTGCACTCCTGTGCATGCCCATATTGAACAGAACCGTTCCTCTGCTGAACCTATCATTGCCCTTGTCTGTAAATCGCCCATCAACATGTGTCCTACTGCCCATTGGACTTTTGTTCGCCCAGAAACATCATCTCTGAATCCCAAGCGTGGCGGCAGTCGACTGCAAACGCCTGTTTTGTTGACGCTACCCTGAGTTCTCTGCGACCCTGTCAACCTCTGGAATTGAAGGGCCTGCCCGAGGGCTTCTCTGGATCCTTGCATGACGTTCGAACCCTGGATTCCTTACTCAATCAATGCCACTGAGCTTGGTCGTCTCGCGCTGTTGCCTCTCATGTAGCCGTTGATATGATATCGATGATATTTCGTCGTTATGATCAATTGTTGACTGTGACAAGCTTTCGAGTTTCTCCCAGAGATTCTTGGACGAGCTTGTTTAAGTTATACTCGGTTTTCTGCAAACCGTGGCACCCCCTTGCTGGGTTGTTTAGCCATGGCGCGTGGCGATTGAGGAAGCCAACAGTATCTTATCCTGGTTATCGAATGGGCCTCCTGTAACTCCCTTGACAGCCTGGATGTGTCACTGGCCAAGTTGAGCATATCCTGGTTCTGAAGTGGACATCTTCGAGCCCCGCCTGATGAGTTTGCCAGGTATCCGGCACAACCTTGTGCGGTATCAATTCCAATTATGCCAGTACTCGTTTCGGTGTATCGGTTCGAGCGATTCCGCCTCTGGTCGAATGCCGTTGCATATTTGAGTGGCTGCGCTCCGTCGTCTCAGAGTCTCGATTTGTCTGCGTGTTTGTGGCCGGCGCCCGTTCGCCAATAGATTCTCCGTCCTCTTGGCTCCGGAAGAGTGGATTGTCAATTTTCCTGTTAAGAATTCAGCCTGCTTCAGGAAGGATTACTCTGACACCTCATGCCGTGGGTGTCTTTTGTTGATAGATGGTGTTGTGGTCGGAGATGAGTCGACTTAGCGCCGAAAACTACTGCCTACACACGGGGGTTTCACAGCTCGTTCCCTTTGGAGACGTGCTACGATCAGAGCATTCCAGAAAGAGTGAGGATGGATATTTTCTTGAACTCTTGGATATCTTGTACACACTGGCTCTACCACCTTAGCCAAGGACAAGACGTCTGTTCTACGACTCTGTTCGTACCACTAGGGCACGGCTCACAAAACGCAGCGAGCAAGTACTCGACGTTTTCACTTGCGGCCCGGGGACTCCCCGCACCCCCCACCCCCAAATCCACTAGTCCCCAGTCTTTAGTGGGTTTTCCCTACAAACGGTGATCGCCTGTCTGACGAGTCTTGCTCCTGTTCAGGCACCGTTTCTTTTGTTTACAAGGGGATCACTGCAAGCATCTCACCACCAGACCAAGGACAGTCACTGTTGGTACGCCTCCAGTGATCTTTTTGTAGCCAGTGGGGTCTCACAGAAGGGTTCATGTCAGTTCTACAGAGACATATGCCACGAGCCAGAGCTGCCAAGACAGTGGAGTGACGTATACGGAGCTGGAAAAACCAGCCTGAAGCGAGTGTGAGAGTCAAAATTTGACAGGGACCTTGCATTCTCTTGAGCTCCTCACTCTCCTCTTGTTTACTGGGGAAGTCTGCGTGTCTCCATTCATTTTCACACGGCGCCATCCTCGTGCTGTCAACACGCTAGACCCCTGTCTCCATGCGCATATAAATATTGCCTCCCCTTTTCACTCTACCTTTTCCACTCTACCTCATCAGCTTCAAAGCAACGAGTCACCCTTCTTCTATACTTGCAAACAAACCACTCTTCTCAAGTTCAATTCAAGCATCTGCTTTCAGCAGCATGCCTCCCCCCAGCATGGAGCTCACTATGATTGAGCCCGCTCCGCGCCGCTCTGTCGAGCTGCCAGAAGAGATCCTTTGCAAGATCATCTTCTACACCCTCGGTCACAACGGTAGTGTCATCCATGGACGGCACTACGACACCATGGCAAAGCTCTTTGAGCAGCTCGCCAACTTGTGCTGCGTCTCGTCAAAATTCCATGATCTCACAAAGTCTATCTTCTATGGCATGACTATGTTTCAGTTTCCAATCGAATTCGAGTCAAGCAGGAACAAACATGGCAACTCCCTTGGTCCTCTCCTCCCAATGAGGCGGGCTCTAAGCTCCCTCCGACGCATCACTCTCGAGATTGGCATCATGGACTCACGCCTTGAGCTGCTCGATCCTGAACGTCGCGCCTTCCTTGATCGTGACAGCCATGAGCTTCGCAAAGTCATCTGGTTCAGTTCCGTCGGAGACCTCTACCGATACTGCCCTGGTGCACGAACCCTCCGCCTTCTCACCAATAACATCACGGAGCTAGGTGTCCTCGACATTCATATCTTCGAGAATTTTCGGCACAACGACAAGCAGTGGGCAATTGATCTATATCGCGCTGCTCGCTTCAACATCCGCGCTGGCGAAGTCAACGTGCGCGTCAGCAATCTCCTCACTCCCGATTCTCCTCAGAAACCCTGGTACCCTGACTTGATCAAGGCTCTCAACATCGAGAAGAGGGTGACTGCCACTGATGGTGGTAACTTCCACTGATGGGCGGCACCTGACACAGATGGATGGGGACTGTCATTGATGGATAATGGATAATGAATCATGGATAATGAATGGATTGATGGATAGTAGATAGGATACAACGACCGAGTCTCTAGCTGGGCAATCTTGTTCTTTTCAGATTGAGATAGTAGTACGTTGATCATACATCACCAGAATCTGAATCATGACTCCCTATGAGTCTTTAAATGTCTTCCATATCTCACTAAAATATTTGCTTTGTTTTGTGCAAAATCGACAGGACTATCAAGATGCAAGGTGAATATGGCCATTTTTCATTGTTGTGTAAACAAACAGACTTCTGAATAGTTGCACAGATTTGACGACGTCCTCGTTTACCCAAAAAGGTTGGTTTCTACAGAGGGGTTCGAAGAAGATCACGTTCTTGTCAAGTAACTGTTAGCACCATATAACCCTGTCACTACCTGGACCCCTTGCACCTTAATACAACGACAACGTACGTAGTCGGGAACTATGTGTGGGGTTGAATTGTGGAGAAGGGTTCATCGTGTCATCGGCCCAGGAACAACGGCACAGCCATGACTCGTGGCAACCCTCCCCCACTACGCACGCCATCTTCCCCGCTGTATATCTAAGCAGCACCGCATACATTCTCTGACTCAAATAAACATGTCCCCAAACTACTCGTCTCCTTTTCCTCACCCCCAATCATGGCGTCCACACAAATCCATCACTCCTTGACGCGTTCAAACGTCGAAGCCGCTCATGCTCTTATCAAACCCCACATCCATGATACCCCCGTGCTCACCAACACCACGCTGAGCAATCTTGCCTCGACACCCCAGACAGCCGAAGCACTGAAAGGAACACAATGGGAAGGTCAAGAACCCGCCCATCCAAAAATCAGCTTGTTCTTCAAATGCGAAAACTTCCAACGCATCGGCGCATTCAAAGTCCGCGGCGCCTTCCACGCCGTTACGCGCCTGATTGAGAAAGAAGGCATAGACGAAGTACGCAAAAAAGGAGTAGTAACACATAGTAGCGGTACATCTTCTTCTTTCCCAATACCGACTCCCCAATCTAATTTTTTCTATTCACAGGAAACCACGCGCAAGCCCTCGCCCTCGCCGCCCGCACCTTCTCCATCCCCGCCCACATCGTCATGCCCACCATCTCGACACCCTCGAAAATCGCAGGCACAAAAGCTCAAAACGCAACTGTCCACTTCTCAGGCTCCACAAGCACCGAGCGCGAGGCCGTCGTCGCTACCGTAATCAAAGATACAGGCGCCACCCTTATCCCGCCGTATGACGACCCGAATATTATCCTCGGTCAAGGCACCTTGGCACTTGAACTCCAGGACCAAGCTACCAGGCTCATCGCTCAGTCATCTTCCGGAAGCAAAAAACTCGATGCGGTCATCGCACCTTGTGGCGGCGGCGGCATGCTCAGCGGCATCGCAACCGCACTCCATGGCACGGGCATCCGCGTATTCGGCGCGGAACCGAGTTTCCAGGGCGGCGACGATGCGCGCAGGGGTGTTGCGGCCGGCGAGCGCGTTACATCCGTCAAGACGCTTACGATTGCAGATGGCTTGCGTACGCCGCTCGGCGAGCACAACTGGAGTGTTGTTTCGAAACCAGAGTATGTGGCGGGATTGTTTGCCGTGACCGAGGACCAGATTAAGAAGGCGATGCGGCTGGTGCTTGAGAGAATGAAGTGTTTTGTGGAGCCCTCTGCGGTCGTGGGACTGGCGGTTGTGCTGTTTAATGAGGAGTTTAGGGGGTTGGTGGCTAGGGAGGCTGGGGAGGAGGGGTGGAATGTTGGTGTTGTGTTTAGTGGGGGGAATACGACGGTGGAGGCTATTAGCAAGATATTTGCCGAAGTGCCAGAGGTAGTGAAGCAAAGGCAGGAAGGAGTGCTGGGCTTGGACGGGAAGAAGGAGGTTGAGAATGTGGCGGGATGATTTGCATGTGTTGTTTTCATTATCTTACATATCGACATTACTACGTTACTACACCTCCCTTCAACTCCCTATAGAGAAACGAAGTCGGAAGTTCACTCAAAGCCACCTCTTAAACTCCCTCATGACACCCACACTCGTCCCATTACTCTGCACACTCTTCGGCAGCGTCGTAAAACTCTCCCTACTCGTCAAACTCTCGACCCTACCCAGCAAAAACTCCAACTGCCTATACGCGCTGCTGGGCTGATACTGCGGCACCATATGTCCACTAAGCGCCTGCTGAACATACGTAAGCTTGCGCTCTGTAATCGTCTTGCCCATCAATCCCTTTGCGCTCAAACTCGTCTCGCTCAAATCGGTGTGGTATGGGACGTAGAAATCGTCAGTAGGGGGGTTCTGGAAGCCTTGAAGGCCGCCCCACGTCATGTTCTGGATGGCCATGAGCGTGCCGTTATGCAGCAGGACGTAGTCGAGTTCGCCGTGGGCGATGATGGTGCGGTCGAGGGCGTCGATGATGCGGGGGATGACTTCCCAGGATGAGGGTGGGGAGGTGTCGGTGTCGAGGACGCCGTTGGAGCACTCGGCCCAGGGCTGGATGGGCGCGTTGATGGCGGCTTGGACGTCGCTGCGGTTGAAGTAGATTTCTGTGCGGGGAGGCAGGTAGTCGAAGGAGCCGGGGAAGCCGAGGGGATCCCAGAGGAGAGGGCAGGTGGTTGCGATTGCGTAGACATCGAAGCAGGGGTTTGTGTAGAAGACGGCGTCGAAGATGTCTTGCCAGAGGGAACAGCCTGGTGTGTCGGAGTTGTTGGCTGGGGTGGGGAACTTGCTCGTAGGAGGGAATGTGAGGTATTTCTCCATGTAATCGGTGTAACCGCAGGCGTCGGCGCGGGCGTGGATGTCGTCCATGAAGCTTTGGTTGAAGTTGAAGAGACCGGCCCATTGGTCGACGTAGGGGACTGCGGGGATGTCGGTGAGGAGACCATCCTCAGCTACGCTGGGATCGTAAAACATGACACCCTTGACGTCGTAGTATGTCGAGTCGTTCTTGCTCAGCATGGCATCGGCGATGTAGGGAACGTAGCGGCCGGCGTATGACTCGCCAGTAATGTACACTTTGCGGTTCTGCAGACCGAAAGTGTCGACAAAGTTCTTGAAGAAACCGAGGAACTCCTCGGCAGTCTCCTCTTGACTAGTAGCAGTGGGCTTTCCCTGGGAGAAGCCAGTGCCGACAGGCTGCTCGACCCAGACCATGTTGGTGAGGTTCGCCCAGTTCCATGGGTTGTAGACGGGTCCTGGACCGCTGCCGTATTGCCACGAGATAGGACCGTTTTCCTGGAGAAATCCTTCAAGAGAAGAGCAACCGGGGCCACCTGGATCGCTTGTTAGAGGTAGTTTGTGATAGTACTGGGCCTTGGCTTACCGTTCAACCAGATGGTGATTTCGTCACAAGCATCTGGGTTCTCCGAAGGAAAGAACCAAAAGTAGAGCTCACGAGACTCATTGGCAGCTTTGCTAATAGGAAGAAGACCAGCATAAGACTCGCCAATATCGAAGTAGACTTCGGGAATGGCTCCTGCAGTGCCATTGACAGCAAAGGCTACATGATGTTAGCTGATTTCATTCATCTTTTTTCTTGTGTATGTACCCTTGGAAGCCTCAGTGTTTATGATCTGAGCAGCCTGACGCTTGTGAGGGTGCACATTCTGCATCGGGATACCGACGCGAGGGCGAGGAAATTCCACCTTCCTGCCAACGGAACGAGCGCTCCGAGCGGAGACACTGGCTGCGAGGCCGCACACGGCAATGACTGAAAGAAGCTGCATGGTGACTTGCTTCGGTGTTGAGGCGCCGGGGATTGAGTGTTAGTCACGTCCGAGGTGCGACTATCAATGGCCGTGAAAGAGACAAAGCAGTGGGCGCGCAGTCTTCTTCAAGTAGCGGGCGCAGCGCGCGAGACTGACATCATTCATGCCTATCCTGGATATAACGCGGCACATATCTGCCTGTATCCCAATAGGTATGAGCGATAGTAGGTTAAGAAAAAAACTGGAGCCCAGCTCTATACCTGGTTAGGAAGGCGAGGGCATCATGGCAAGCTACGGCTCACTCTGCTCATTACTTGACTAACAATCAACACGCGTGACTGGCCGTTTGCAAAAGTGCTCGCCAACATCTACTGAACTCTATTTTTTTCATCCAGCATAACGACCAGAACTTCTAGAAGGTTTCATAATGTCCCTACGTCTTGCTCAGGCACCGGTGGAAGTATCGAGTGTTAGTACGCGTGTGATAAACCGCGCAAACAAAACGATGGATCAAACTAAGTAAGTAGCACGACAAAAAGCTTCTCCAAGCCCCGCCACGACAACCAAGCAATGCCATGCCCACTCGTATCTCCCGGATAGCCAAAACGGGCGACGGGGCTTCTTTGGTTGTGTGTGTGTAAAAAGACGGGCGACTCTTATCTCTCTCGTTAAAGCCGAAGTGCTGTGCAGTGCCACAGCCTGTCCAATGCGCAGACCCGCTGCAAATTGTTATAGGTCGTCACACATGATGATTGGAGGGAAGGTAGACCGCGTCTTTTTTTCAGTTCGGATTTGGCCGCGTCAACGTCGGGGATCAAGCACCGTAGCGAATGCTTGTGTTGCTTAGGTAGAAACAAGGTGCGGGCCGTGTTAACTGCATAAGGCAGCTCGTTAAGGTTTCGGCGGTGGCGATTAGTAGCGCCGAGTTATAGCTGCAGCCGTTGCGAAAATGTCGCACGAGGCTTGCGGAGGTTGGGGATGAACGGTATGGTCGTGTGGTCTACGTCTTGTTACGGTAGACAACTGCCGCATGTGGCTTTCGCGTGCGCGTGTCTGGCATGTGGCGGAGTTGGGATAGTTGGAGTAAGTAAGCCACAATCAAGGTTATAATAAAGTTTATACGTAATACTACTGTATTATGCTGAGGTGCATTCATTAGAATGGTTGCTCTCTGCACAGAACATCAGTTCGTTGGTTTAGAGAGTTTTGGACTTTGAGAATCTTTAAAGCCATCATAGGATTAATATTCATGAGTGTCTGTTCTACCTAGGGTTCGTTCCTATCCTGCGATTCATGAAGCCTCATAAAGTCGCTCAGCATTTACATTCCACACAAAAACATCTTCTAAGCCTGACCACCGAGGCCACCACGACGGACGCGACGCTCGCCATACTTGGGCGCCGTGACAAGGGTGAGCAACTGCTTGAAATCAGGTGTACCATAGCCCGTCACGGGATCCCATCCTTCGGTGGCATTCCAAGAAGCATATGGCACACGTGGTGCTTGGAGCCCTGAGTAGATGGATCTCCCTGTGCATCCTGTCGAGCCTCCAGCAACGATATCGGTCAAGCCCTGGTAGCCTTGCTCGTAGATCCATGGGTTCAAGAAGCCGAGCGACGACATACCCGCAGCTTTGCGAGCATTGTTCAAGAGTGCGACTACGGATGCGAAGACAGGAGCTGAAGCACTCGTTCCTCCAACCGAAATCAACCTGCCCTTGTCAAATACCTGGAAGCCTTGGCCCTGAGCAGCAACATCGGGAAACCCGCGTCCTTGGGGGTTGTAAAGCCCGTTCCAGCGGTCCCCAAGCTTCTCAAGATATTCGGAAACGGCTTTCTCTTGGTAAGCAGGTCGAGGCCATAGGTCGGAAAAACCGCCCGAAGAGAAGCTGACAGCCTTTTCAGGCTCAACACCAACAGTGCCGCCAACTGAAGTGACATAAGGGCAGGAAGCAGGGAAGATGGGCAAGAAACGTGTCGTGTTCTTTCCATCGTTTGTTTGGCATGCAGAGCCAGGGCCGGTATCACCACTGGAGAAGATGACGGACACACCACGAGCACCTAACTGACCGATCAAATTGCACACCTTCTTTGCATATTCGGCGGGTACACTCTGCTCGCTCTCGCCGTAAGATGTGGTCAGCACTTCGGGGAGTTCATCGTCTTCGAGATCATTAAGATATGTAAAGTAATCCAGATATGGCTCATTGGCGTTGTCGTCCTGAGTAGGCTGGTCTAGATCAGGAATCAGGATGCCGCGGCCGGGAACAGTGAAGTAACGAGTTTCAATGTCGGGCGCAACAAGACCTGCTGTGTACTGAATGTCGAGATTGGCTTCAACACTGTCAGCTGTCGAGTTCTGGTCAAAAGGTCCTGCGTTGACAGATGTAACCTGGAACGTGGAACCAGCTGCCTTTGGTTGGAAAGTGCTTATAAATTGCTTCAGGTCGTCAAACCGAGCATACTGCTCCAGGAAGCCGCTAACTCCAATGGTGACATCGGCATCGCTGGCAACATAGTCTTTGAAGTTGTAGAGGTTGGCGAGGCAATCAGGAGTGATTTTCCTGTTACACGTCGCATTGACAACGAGCGCTGAAAATGGGACCTCCTCTTGACTAAAGACTTGGCTACGCTCCGGCTGGATCTGGCCGAAGCGCGTCGTAGGCTGGATGATGTCGATGTCATCTCGAATGTGCTTCGGCACCGAGTAGTCTAGAGAGCGGATCTTCTTGATATCGGCTCGGGCCTCGTTCTGATAGGTCTTAAATGTGGTACCCATCATTTGCTCGGCACGCTTAACCGGAGCATAGAAGCTGATCCACTCGCCATCGTTCTGAATGTCTCTCGCCTCAACTCCAGACTCTTGTAGCCAGTTGAGGATGTTTGAAGTTGACTCGGCTCGCGGCTTGATGAGGTCCTTGAGTTCGTGTCGCTTCAAGTGCTGTCCGTAGCGAGGGTGATTGGGAGAGGAAACCTCCATGAGCGTCCTCTCAAACAGTTCGTTATCCGCCTACAATGTTCAGTAAAAAAGCATTACAAGATTTAAGCATGTGTCGCAAAAGCAATTACTCACCGAGCGGACCGCGATGCGGAATCGCAGCTTCTGGTCTGGATCGGGGGCGCCCACTTGACTCCAACCCTCAGGAACGCCATGAAGTCGCTCGACAACTTCACCCTCAACATGTGAAGTAGTTGAAGCGGAAACGGCGCTGCCATGGGTAACAGCCAGCAGGCCGGTAAGGAGGGTGTTATACTTCATGCTGCAGGATAGACAGGAGAACAGAGACAGGTGATACAAGACAGCAACAGCGTCTCAAGGACCTCACACACACCTTCTCCGTTGATGCAGGAGTCAACAATGTGATGAAGAAGGCGCGTTTGCACGAAGCAAGGCAAATAGTTATACCCTCAGGTGCCAAGGCTCGAGATACGTAGTTGACCAGGCGATCTTCCCAACCCGCCCCAATCATTAACATGGTCCATATGCAGTCCCAAGTCCGGATCAAAACGATGGGTCTCCGCCTCTTGGCCAAGATAAATAGATAGCCAAGCACATTGGCTTGGTTGGATGAGTCTCGCGGATTGGTGGGTCTTGAAACAAGCCCCTCGGATCCTGATAGACAGCTGCCTTAATCGTGACAAGGCGAACTCCACAACTGTATTGTGATCCACACCACCAGCCCCATACCAGCCCAAGCATCTTCTTCTGAGTGCGACTGAGATGGACCAGCATGTTACACACATTACACACACAACGGATAGCTATGTATGTACTAGTATGCAGCACTGTCACATACTACGGGTCGAGTTGCACATGTGTCGACGCTGGATGAGGATACTGTAAGGGCCTGCATGTTGCTGCTCGATCATATCGGTATAGCAGCACATATAGCCAGCCCTGTGCATATCGCTAGTGGCTTAGGGCTGCTCAACGCTTACAAAAGGCTGGGTGTGCTTGGTGTTGTGTGCCAAAAGCTTGACGCGGTAGCTTAGCCGTGTGGCGTTGGGGAGCTTGGGTGGATCAATGGCCCATCTTCACCTTCCTAAAAGCAATACTGCATCCCGAACATGTCGCATGAGACACAGTCGCCGCCCATCAATCGGCGCGTCATAGAGCAGGGAGCTAGTGTACGGGTAACCTTCTAAACAATGTCGAGACGAATTTCATCGCGGATTGTGAAAAAGAGTGGTTTGTAGGTTGCCTTGGTAGCAGTACAGCATTGCTTGAGGAAATGGTAAACGATTCTCCATTTCACTCTAATACTACGAACTTCCTGGTAAGGCAGTCGCTCAAGCTGTTTGCTATACACGCCCGTCATTGCCTTCCTTCGAACCCGTTCTCCAAGATGGCGATAAGATCGTCGAGCCGTTTGACGACAAGATCCGTATGCTCGTGCTCGGCGAGATGGTTGTTCACGTCGTTGACCAGTAAAACAGTCGCGGCTCCTGCACGATGGCCCGCCGTCATGTCGTCGATGGAATCTCCTACCATGATCAAACTGTTTCCCCCATCTTCATGCATCCAGTCCTTGGCAATGTGCAGAATGCCAGCAGGGTCAGGCTTGGGTGGTCTAAACTCGCGTGTCACAATAGGGCTGAACTTGGACTTTGGCAGAAATGTGGTGAGGAGATGAGCAACCGGAGCATCGAAATTGCGCGTGCAGATTCCCTTCTTGACGCCCCGCGAGTCGAGGTACTCCATCAACTCAACGAGACCGGTTTGTGGTTGTTGCGACTTCATTGCAGTCCGCTCAATGTTTCGGATCTTCTCCTGTGCCTCTTCTTGTTCGCTCTCGGGGAGTGAGTACACGTGATCCAGGATATCAGTCGGCTTTTCGATGCCGAGAGCGGCACGCATCTCTGCAAACATGTAGTTCTGCGGCAGACCTGTCGTGCATTAGTATATTATCATCCCACCTACGAGGACAAGAGGATTGTTTACATAGTGTCCCGTCGACATCGAATACGATACCCTTCAACTCTGGTCTCTGGTCCCCCTCCTTCCTCTTTGCTGGATCTAGTGGGGCAAACTGCCGGGGTCGCTGAGCCATTGTATTAACTGATCTCGATGCACGAAAGCGGGGGCTGGTAGTGATGCTAGTACTGCGCAGAGACCTGGCCGAAAATCCTCGATGGCTGGCGTGCCGAGCAATGAGAGCATTCATGATGTTGATGGTGGCCGCCGAGCGCGATGGGTGTTCTCGGAGGTGGGTCCGGGATGAGCCGCACCAGCTTCGCCCTTGCGGCTCTGATTTCTGATTTCACCCCGGCATAACGTAATCTTACAGCACCTGGTCTGCTGCATAATTTCCTGCCCGTCTTTCCCTCCCCGCCTGAACAAACCACCCCAGCACCCTTGTCATCATCATCAATGCATTTAGCCTGAACTCATCTCTCGCCCCGTACCCACTCTACACAGCCATGAATCGTGTCGCATCGCATCGCGCGTCCTCTTCGCTAAGAACATGCTATCTTTTTGCTGCCTTACTGATTGTCTGCTTACGACCGCAATCAGCCCGAACAGGTCCGGCCGATGGGCTCTCATGGTGCAATGCCATTTCACCGCCTCGTTTTCGTGTGATAAGTCGAGTACTCTTGTTGGTACCTGCTCGAGTCAATTGCTCGCATCGAGACAGGTTCCAGCTGGTGCGCTAACCCAGCAGATGGATTCCATGAAGCGAGTTGGCCAGACTGTTGACTCTGCTGACAATCTTTGCAGTTGAGAATGGAAGATATATCGTTGCTATTCTCAGGAGTCCTCAAAGCCCAGTGCGTCCATACGAAGTCACTGATCGCGTCTCCTTTTCCATGTTCAGCCCAATCTGGCGCGATTGCCAGCAAGTCATCGACCCCAAAATGAGAAATGAATTTTGATACTCTACGCAACCGCACATTGACTCCAATTACCCGCCAACATCTCGTATTCAATCCACACACCAAATTACCAATACCCAGGGCAGCATACCCACTAGCCTTGCCTTCCTCCCCCCGGACCCCACTCCAACACCCTTCTCGCCTCTTTTACTTTTTATAGTAGAATTCCTGTTCATCAGCAAGGCACTGCGGTGCTTACGGCGGACCAACTCGATGACGTGCATCTTCGAGCGCGGGAAAACAATCGATGCTCGTGCGTGCGACAAGGGGAGAAAAGTCTATCCGGCATGCCAAAAATTTGGGTGCTTACTGTGACAAAAGGGTGTACCCGCGTGAACGTCATCATCGATCTACATGTCTACATATAGAGATATCACTGTAGATGCAAAGACAAGAGAGAGTATGTGAAAATTGTAACGCAAAACGTATATTCTATGATTTCAATTGGGTATATTGTATATCTCATCTCTACTCTACTCCCTTCGCATCACCACACTTACCTACCAAGCCCCGCGCATACACACTTAAGCCTGGGTAACGTTGACATTGCGGACATTGACATACTTGCTCTGAGGGAAGTACAGCAAGTTCTCAGTAAGCTTGAACGCACTCTCACCACCAAGCGCCTGAACAACAGTGCGAACAAGCGACTTAGGGTCCGTAACGGGACGGTCGCCAGACGCCTCCCACCACCAAGCACCACCAAGCTGCTGCGCCTTGATGTACTGCGTCTTCCACTGAGCAACCTGAGGAGTATCGAAGCTGACAAGATCACGAGTCTTGCGGTTGTACGTCCATGACGCACCGACCTCCTGCGAAACATATGCGGTACCGGAGTTGTTCAGCGGGAGAACCTTGTAGTCATAGTTGCCCGCCTGCCAGCTTCCCGGCATGCTACCGTTGAACTTGACGCCCATGCCGTCGCCAAAGGGGTTGGGATCCATGACGTTTGCGAAGGCCTGGCCGTACAGTGGCATGCCGAGCTGGATCTTGCTGGAGCTCGAGACCTTGCTCTTGTAGTACTGGATTGCGCGGTCGGTGTTGAACGGGGTGAACTTCTTGTTCTTGGCGTCCCAGCCGTCGGTGGAGCGCGGGTTCTTCTTGCTGGGCCAGAGGTTGGTGCTGTGGCCGGTGAAGTTGGAGAAGCCGGGGCCTTGGTAGTCGAAAGCCATGAGGTTCCAGTTGTCGACATAAGGGTCCATTTCCGCAATAGGGAAGATTTCGTAGTTTTGGGCGCCGGCGGGTGAGGAGATGCTGATGATGAAGTGGTAGTTGTTGGCGTGGGCGGCGGAGTAGGTGTCGAAGACCTGAGGTTGGAATGTTAGAATGTTCGTTCATCATAGGTTAGAGGGCATATATCAAACTTACACTGCGGCAGCGCTTGACGACATCAGCGAACCTGGCGCTGGCATCCAAGTCTTCGGGGTACTCGTAGTCGATGTCGATACCGTCGAGACCAAGGTCCTTGACGAGCTCGAGGGAGCTGTCACAGAATTTTTGGCGGCCGGCCTCGGTAGAGAAGGCAGGCTTGAAGTTGTCCCTATAGCTCCAGCCACCAACGGAGAGAGTGACCCTCAGATGGCGGTTTTGCTGCTTGAGCTTGAATAGGGCACCGAAGTTACCAAGCAGAGTGGCGTTTCCGGCAACATCACCGGGGTAGGGGATCTGGATGTCCGCCCACTCGTCACTGAGCACGACTTCACCGGTGACGTTGTTCACGTTGGCAAAAGCATAGTTGACCTTGGTCAGTTGCTTGGCGGGAAGGTCGGTGACCTTGTAGTTGCGAGCGTAGATGCCCCAGTTGGTGAAGAAGGTACCGGTTTGGTATCCCTGGGTGCTACCACTACCATAGCTGCTGGAAGAGTAGTGGGCATGCTGGTGGCTCCAGAGACCCGGTGCTGCCTGGGCGAGCGAAGAGAGGGAGAAGAGAGTGGCGGCGTCGGTGAAACGCATCTTTAAAGACAGGACAGGCTGGTAGCCAAAGTAAATGAATGTGATTAATTAACTTAAAGAGAGTGTTAACTCACAGTGCGATGCGTGTGAGTGAGAAAAGCTATATTCCATATAGACATCGATTCCATTTAAACAATTCCTTGCATCTAATCTCATGGCGTTTCGTCGGTGTCCAAGCCCCCAAGGGCTGTTCCAAGCATTACGAATGCTATCTTCCTGTGTCCGTTCCCATCCCCCCTTGGAGAAAAAATAAAGGCCCGAAAACCTGGGGGGGACCGGGAATGTCTGCAGTGTCTGAGCGCAGGGTTTATTCTCTTAGCGTGTAGATTTTCGGCGCTTTGAAGCCTCGCCGTTTCAGGTACCAGGAGCCGCGATTTCACCATCGCTCCTCCTCCGATTTCCATTGGGTGCGCCCCCCTAGAACAACGTCCGTTGTGCATAGCAAAAGTCGGACCTACTATGTTCAAAAATACATGTGCTCACGTAGCCAGGCGGGATCAGGTATCCCGAACGTCTTGTCGATGTCAACGCTCGAGGCGCGGGTCGAATCCTAAGGCTGTTTGTTAGCTTTTGCTTAGCATCATCCTTGCTGGACCTTGCTCAAACCATCTTAAGCAGCAGTGCTCACGCGGTTATGCATTTCTCCTAATCTAAAGGCTTCCATTTCCCTCGTCTCTTGCGACGATCAACCGTTGTAGAGGCGCAATCAATCTAACACGGACTGGTCGAATACCTCACTCGCGCCACTGTCGCAAGATTTCCATGTATGCGAAATGTTAACCCGAGTTTGGTAGAGACCTTTTCTTTAGGATCAGTACGCGTCCTGTTCGAATGTCATCACCAGCTGTTGGTGTTGCTGAAATGTGCTGGTGCAATCTTTGCGCTGACACTGCCTGTTCCCTTTTTTCCTAGTGTATACTTCTGCCCAGCTTAACATCCTAGACTCCTGCAAATGCATGGTTGTGTTGGGTTGCCCATTTAAGTACTATCGCCACACGCTGCTCCCCAAAGTGTCGATCAGTTGTGCTCCGAGCGGTTCCGGATCCGCAACCGTTGGTTGACAATGTTTCTGTTGGCCTTGTAGGGCTGATTGTGGCTGGCAACGACTGCGAACCACCCGTGTCGCCTGTTTCGCAACGTGGGCAACTCCGAATGTGCAGTTTACTATTCAAGCTAGGCAATGCAGCTTATGGCGCTAGTACCTTGGAGAATGGGTATCGTGAGACGCCGCCTAGATCATGGCTTTGTCCTATTCAAGCTACAAAAATAGCTATCGTACAGGCTCATCCTCAATGCAGTGAACGCGACAAGGAAATTCGAGTAGTAGTTGGCCAAGTCCAAGGGCCATTGGCGTGAGGCACGCGCTTGGCCTCCTGTCAGCAGCCGTCTCACCAAAGACGGGTGGTCCTGACAGCGGTCGAATCACTGGCGCGTCCATCCATGACAGGTCCACAGGACTCTGCGTTTCACGCCCCTTGAATAGCGCTCAAGCACAGCAAGGAAATGCTTGAAACAGTTGGTTCAGGTGTTTCTTCGTTCTCCACTAAGAGTCTACGAAGACTACCAGACTCTAGAAACAACCCATTTTACAATGCTACCTCTATGTATACATACCTTGTCGCGGTTACTCCCTTCCTCACAGACCATGATCGAGAGAACGATTTGATACTAGGATTGGAATGCAAGGGTCTTGGTGAGGCCCGATGCTTCGGGGGCGCATCCCCGGGCTATTCAGTAAGGTTCCGTTTCTTCCGAATGTGCCGCTGCTCAGACAGGGGCATATATTGCACAGCGAACGCAAGCTGTCAGAACTATAAACTTCCTGTAAATAGAGTTCAAAGGGGGAAACAGTCAACCACTCAGTTTGGCCGACGTGCGACAGCTGCGACATACGCGACATCATCTTGACAACAGCAGCAATTTGTTGGCTACATTGACCATCTTGCTTCCAAAACATATTCTTTTTTTGCCTTTTTGCTCCGTCGAGAATATTGGCCGAGAGGCTTCGGTAGTTGAGAATGTCAATCGAGTGGACGAGCTACCCGCCCGGCAGTTAAGACTGCGATGATCAGTTGGCGATGAACCTGAAGCAGACTGGGAACCATAATGCCGTCAGTTTTCCATGCTTTGGGATTGAGTTCACTTGATTCGTTCGAACCGATAAGATGGGACCGAAATCGCAGTAGCCAAACGATGAGCAAGGAGTAAGAAGTAGGTCTAAGCGGATTTGATTGGAACTTAGCATTGAAATCACGTGATGTCCCGGACAGCTATGAAAGGGGCACAAGGCATGGCCACGTGACTGGTCGAATTAACATTTGGACGGTTACATGCAGTGAGTCATGTGATTCAACTAGCACCCTATCAAGAACAGGTCTGAAGAAAGGTTGCCTAAGATATGTATCAGTCAAGAAGAATCAAGTTTCGGCTTCGCGAACGGCCAGTCAAGAACAAGGTATACATTCACCCAGACTCAATTTATCGTTTACAAACACGATCTAAGGAATTAACAGAAAGAGGCAATGCTCTTCCTGGACATGGCGTGGTTGCATGTGTTCATGGCTCACAACATATCAGCTTGAAATTACCCACGATGTGCTGAGTGTGAGACGTTAAAAGGTAATCAGGCACGGGTAGAGTGTAAAAATAGTAATATGAGCTTAACGGTCTGTATTCAACAGAGACGAACAGCTGCCGAGCTAAGGTAGTGTTTACAGTGCTTATATCTATCCTGATAAGTCAGGTATGACTAAGACGGGCCAGAAAGGGGTAGAGTAGCCTAAGGTCGTTCAAGATGCCTCTTAAGGGGTCAGATGAGGCTAGGCTCTGACACTGAGACTCTAGAGTTGCGCTTTATTCCAGTGCACACCAGGCAGACACCATACTGTTGCCAGATGGAATTTCCACAAAGGCTACAGGATAATGAGCACGCCTGCAAAAAGTGAAGGCAGCTACAATCGAACGAGGTCAATGTTGTTTCCTTGTCAAGCTCACTGCAGAAAGTCTTTCCTTCCAGTTTCACAAGCCATCTGAGACGATCAAGCAGTCATTATCAATCCATTGGCCTAACACTCCGAGACGAACATGATTGCACCACCGTCTTTTCGTCCACCAGGCTTCGTCTCGCTACATATATCGGTAGCTTGGAGGGGTGGCGCAGTGGGTTTTCTTCCGGATACCAGAATTCTTTTACAACAATGCTAAGAAATTCGCAAGATCGAGAGTTTAAATCTCTCTCCTCCAAAAACTAAAAGCAACTCTAAGACTGGGAGAGCAGATTCTGAAGACCGTTTCTGCATTTGAATCAAATTTTCCTTGAACCTTTGATTTGCATGAAGGGGTTTTACGTTGTAGTGCCCAAGAAGCTTTCTTAACTTTTCTCCTTATTTGATCACTGCACAGAATTCTGAACCCAAATCACTGTATCTAGCCACAACAGAGAAAAACCGCGTAATCAACACAATTACTATCATCGGTAGCTTATTGCAGACATCCAGCATTCGTGCCAACATAAGTAGTCACCGGAAATGGATAACATCGTACAACGCGACATCGTTACCTCACCCTGAGGCCCCGGAGAACACTTCAAAGGACAATTGTGGATTGTACAGAGAGGGTAATGAGGGCAGGCTGCTCAATGAAATCCGGATAACTGTGGTATGGGGAACGCGCAAGGGTAGAATAAAAGGGTCTTCTGGGAGGCATATGGTGTTTCTGGCCGATGAGATGACACCTCAGCTACTTGTAAGCTTGTGTGCTCATGAGCAGGATCCTGGTGACTCGCATATGGTCATTATATCTTGGTTGTCTTACCTAATAGAGTTGTACACATTAGTATTAGCCAATGATTTCTCAGGGTTCGAGCGAGGGTCTCGCTGACGCTTATCCAGATCCTTTTACTTTAGCCACAAAGTTAATTTTTTGATATCTGGTTCCCGCAGGTTGGGGTGTGGCCTGCCATTCTTTTCTGAGATAATTGATCTGATACGCTATGTAGCAAACAGACAAAAAAGTCAAGTCAGTCATATGACTCGCGTTGTGCGTTCCTGTACTACGATAGCGAGGATCCCTCCACCGTACGTCATAGCATTAGCTTTGATTTCCACATCAACAACGAAGACCTCGAGCTTTCGCGTACATCTTCTCGGTAGGATTCTTGTTGAAGTTTATCCTTGACTAATTGGTTGCCTAATTTCCCGTCTCAGATTACGCCACTCACTTTCATAACTTACTGTTCGACACAGCACTACCAAAAGCAATCCTCGAGAAGCTTTCCAACATAACCATGCCGGTGCAAGAGATCAAGTTGAGAAGTCTCCAAATCTCATACTGGGAACAATTCGAACAGGATATGACAGGAGAACTGGAGGATATGCTTCCGTATAGTTCAGGGGTGATGAGCGGCACTGATTTGATGGCTGAATACCCTTCACTTGCTGGGTTCCGAAAGCAGATAGTTCACAAAGTATGTTTGGAATTGCCAGCTACTTCCAGTACGATATTGTTCCCCCAATCGTCGATCGAGGAGACTATGGAAAATGTGCGCCATCTGACCCGTGGCTTTCCCCAGAGAACTGATCTCTGAGCGCATCAGGAATTACAAATCAGCTCTTATGTGTGATCCGTACACGTACGACGACTTGTTGTCAACTTGCAAAACAGAGTCTTGTTAGAGCTCTAAATGCGGTTTACCTCAAGCTTATTAGTGTCGGATTTGTCCACGAATCGTCTTGTCTTTACTCGATGTCTGCACCAGCCCCTGCTTTTGGAAGGGTGATCGACAGGCCTAAGGAACATGATCCCCCATGGCTACTCCGCTTCTACGAGACTGATTTGAGGATATACGGAGTCCGTTGTCTTCATCTATTCTGGTGTGCCTATTGGCCCCTGAGTTACCTGGATGCATCTAAAGATGGACCATTCATGCTGTGGTTATTTTCCGATGCGGGAGTAATTGCGCGAATGAAAGCGAAGGTGGGTGTGTTACTAGCGGAGCTACTGCTAGCACGGAACTGGGTCGTGTGCTGCTTATTCGCCGATAATTTTGAACTACAATACACTCTTTTTAGTCCGAAATGTCGGCCCTTTTTTTTGAACAGTGTCACAGTATGTAGTTCAGCACCGACTGTACATGTCGAAGATCAAATTTGTCAAAGTGGGAGCATTTGATGCTGTGATGTCTAATATGCCGAAGAACGCACCAACCGACAGTCAGGCCGCGTGGCACGCCGCTTTGGATGGCGCTAATGGGTTTCAATTTAAACACATATTAACAAATGCGAGAATTAGGCACTATAAGAGTGAGCGATATATTCTTGACCGTAGAAATAGGCAATGCAATCGAAGTTGTAACGCAATGATCCCTACCAGAGTTTCGGTAACTCCTGTAAGCCGCTTTGTCGGGATGTGTGATGACATCGGCTTAAGCTTCTCAGGGCCCGAGACCCTCAGCGGCCCCTCTCACACTCCCTCCCCCCTTCATATAGATTAAGCTAGTTGTTCCATCAATCGGTCGTACTCGGCAGTGTAAACACGCAACCCGTGTTCGGCATCCACGTGCCGACTAGGGCGCTACGCCACAGCAGCGCCACGCTTCTGTATCCCGTCTTTGACCAAAACATGTTTCACCATGCCGCTGTAATTTCGTTTCAGCATGGGTCGGCACACCCATTGCCGGTTTGTTTTGCAAATCTGAGATGAGATATTGTAAGCTCCGCCGAACGGCTCGCAGCGCTGATGGCTGACACAGTGCAAAGGATAAATACTAAGATACGTTCTAAGACCCAAATCTTCCAGAATACGAAGATACAATCTACGAACGTTCCGCAACGCGGAGAAATCGATCAGGTGGATCCTCCAATGCTTGTCATTCCGGTTCTTTACTACTCATGTCCATCCAAAACGTGGCCTAGCGCAGTGTCAAGCATTGCCTAGAGCGACAAGCCTCCGAGATTCTAGAGCTAGAGTTAGCTTAACACGACCTGTGGGGAAGCCAGTCTCTACTGCCCCCTCATGTTTGGGGCCCTTGTATAAGTACTGTAGCGTTGCCTCCTTATTTCCAGTATCAATCAACACATTCCTTCCCTTATTCTTTTGATTCTATAGCTACATATTCAGTTCTGAGTTCTGCTTTTGCCCACATCTAGCAAAATGGTCGCATATGCTCTCACTTCGATGCTTCTGAGCGCTGGTGCGCTCGTCGCTGCCGCCCCATCAGGTCTTGATGCCCGCGATGGCTGCACTTTCACCGATGCTGCGACTGCTATCAAGAACAAGGCCTCTTGCAGCAACATTGTCATCAGCGGCATGACAGTTCCTGCTGGTACCACCCTGGACCTCACGGGCTTGAAGTCCGGTGCCACCGTCACCTTCCAGGGCACAACGACCTTTGGATACAAGGAGTGGGAAGGTCCTCTCATCTCCGTCTCCGGAACTAACATCAAAATGGTGGGTGCCTCCGGCCACACCATTGATGCCGCTGGTCAGAAGTGGTGGGACGGAAAGGGATCCAACGGCGGCAAGACCAAGCCCAAGGTAAGCGATGAGTTCACTGAAAGTTAATCTGAACTGTAGTCTGACTAACCAATCCAGTTCTTCTACGCTCACTCCCTGACCACATCCTCAATCAGCGGACTCAACATCAAGAACACTCCCGTCCAGGCCTTCTCCATCAACGGTGTCACCGGCTTGACTCTTGACCGCATCACCATCGACAACTCTGCAGGCGACTCAGCCGGCGCCCACAACACCGACGCCTTCGACATTGGCAGCTCCAGCGGCATCACCATCTCCAACGCCAACATCAAGAACCAAGACGACTGCGTCGCCATCAACTCCGGCAGCGACATCCACGTCACAAACTGCCAGTGCTCCGGCGGCCACGGCGTCTCCATCGGCTCCGTTGGCGGCCGCAAGGACAACACCGTCAAGGGCGTCGTCGTCAGCGGCACCACCATCGCCAACTCGGACAACGGCGTCCGCATCAAGACCATCTCCGGCGCCACTGGCTCCGTCTCCGACATCACCTACGAAAACATCACCCTCAAGAACATCGCCAAGTACGGCATCGTCATCGAGCAGGACTACCTCAACGGCGGCCCAACTGGCAAGCCCACCACTGGCGTCCCCATTACCGGTGTTACGCTCAAGAACGTTGCCGGTAGCGTTACTGGATCCGGTACCGAGATCTACGTCCTTTGCGGAAAGGGAAGCTGCTCCGGCTGGAACTGGTCCGGTGTCAGCATTACCGGTGGAAAGAAGAGCTCCAGCTGCCTTAACGTTCCTTCTGGCGCTTCTTGCTAAGCGGCCAAGGCAACTTTTCTTGGGAGAGAGAAAAAGCGACTAAGGTGTTCGGTCAGAGGCCGATGCCAACTACCCCTTAATTCTTCTTGTATATCTTCGTTTCATATATATATATATCTGAATGGCATAGAGTGCCTGGCTCAACTTTTCTTTTTGCTTCTCATGCTTGATGTGATATATCTGTGCTTCTGTCTTATCCTTGTTTGATCTGCATAGTTGATCTGCATAGTTGTAGTCTTCTAGTGCGTACCATGTCAAACTCTATCGCTCCTATATAAGCAGCAACTATACATTTAGTCTCATCACCAGTCCCACTAGCGCACCGTTGTTTAAACGATAAAGCATACGCTTACTTCACACGTACTAAAACAACACGCAGCCATACGATCCATTATATCCACATTCGTTAACACATAAATACATCCGTTCCTCCACCACTCCCCATATATCACACCCTCTCCAACCAAATCAACTTACTCTGATAATCCATTGGGTCCCACCTCACATTAATACCCCCATTCATATACGTCGCCCCACTATACGTCCCATTATCCAAATCATTCCTATACCTCGCCTTGGGATCCAGACCCTGCAGCCTAACGGGGGGAGCAGCGGGTTTAATCTTCATAGCCTGTTGGAACGCAAAGACGATGCTCTTCGCGCCATCCGGGCTCACAAACTGTACTGCGGGCCAATTCGACTGTGCGGGGTGTGCGAGGCGGTAGAAGTCACCTGAAATGACGATGGGGTTTACCTCTTTTGCGGCGGCCATGATGGCGGGGACGGCGGAGGCTTCTTCGGCGGAGAGCTCCGAAGGGTTGAGTTCAAGGCCGAAGGAGCCGCACATCATGGCTACGTGACCGCGGTATTCGAAGCTGATGTTGCGGTTGGTGAGGTGGTTGGGGACGGCGGAGATGTGGCAGCCCATTGCCGAGGGCGGGTACACGAGGGATGTGCCCATTTGGATAGTGAGACGGTCAGAACTGTCTGTGTTGTCTGAGGTCCAGGATTGAGGCCAGTAGTGGAGGAGACCTGGGTCGAAGCGGCCGCCGCCTGAGGCGCAGCCTTCGAAGAGGACATCAGGGTAGCTGGTGGTGAGATTGTCGATGACGCGGTAGAGGCCGAGAATGTATTTGTAGTCGTCGGATGGGTGCGACATCTCGTGAATTCCGCGGTTGTTATCCCACTTGACGTAGGTAATGTTTCCTGAGTCGAGGATGTTGGAAACGGTGTTGATGATGAAGTCTTGTACTTCTGGCAGTCCGACATTCAGAACTAGTTGGTTGCGCGTTAGACTTCTTTGGTGCTTTCCAGCAGACAAGACCCAGTCAGGATGCTCGTGGTACAGTGTCGAGTTGGGGTTAACCATTTCTGGTTCAACCCAGATACCAAACTGCATGGGCTTTGACTCGTTCAGTACCTTGTAGTCGGTTACTTGGCCAACATATGGACCGAGACCGTTGGGAAACTTGGCCGGGTTGGGTGTCCAGTCACCAAGACCGAGCGAGTCGTTGTTACGCGGGTAGTTGGTGCCAAACCAACCATCATCCATGACGAAGAGTTCGATACCGAGCTGTTCTGCCTCACCAGCAAGACTGACGAGTGAAGTCTCGTTGATATCAAATTGCAGACCTTCCCATGAGTTGAGCAGAATTGGCCGCGTCTGGTTCGTAAATTTCGAACGGGAGAGATGGTTACGGTAGAGGTCGTGGAAAGACCGCGACATGCCTCCTACACCTTCTGACGAGTAGACACCAACGGCCTCGGGAGACTGAAAAGTTTCACCCGGTCCAACAGGAATGCTTGCATGGATTGGGTTGAGGCCCATAAGCACACGTACGTAACCGTTGGAGAAGCGCTGAGCTGTCGCGGCGAAGCTGCCAGTCCAAATCAAGCTAAATCCCCATGCCTCTCCAGTCGACTCAGTGGTAGTGGGTGATACAAGTGAGAAGAAAGGATTGTGCAGATGCGATGCGTATCCAGCAGTGCTCCGGAATCTACTCTTGATTAGCCATAGTTCTGAATTATCTAGAAAATACTTACGTAGTCTCGCCATAGTCAATTGGTCTCCGTACTGTCTGGAACTCATGAGACCAATCGCCATGAGGCTCAATCATTTCCAACTCGACATTGGGAAAGTCGGTACTGAAGCTCACTGCCCTCTCAATCGAGATATTTGCAGTTCCATTGTTTGTAATGGTAAAGCTACGTGCAATAGCGTTGTACTTTGGGAAAATCGAGTACAAAAGTGCGGCCGAAACATCAGACACATTATCGTACAGATGTACAGTCACGGTAGTGACATCGCCAGCTTCTCCATACGTCGCTGGAAGCCCTGGTAACGAAGGTTTGCCCTGCGAAATGTCGTGAGATTGGTACCGGAGAGCCGTTACAGTGTCGCCATCCGCATGCTGAATATGGATAGCAGGCAAGCGAAAGTCGCCACGACCAATATCAGGAAACTCGCGACGAGCATTGCCGACTCCAGCAACCCATCCGCTAGAGGAGATACGAGCAGGAGGCGTGAAATCCGTTGCCGGACCACCAAAATGATCTGATCTGAGATCTCCAGACTGTGTATCCACATGGAAAAGGTACGACATGCCATCCGCCGTCAGCGTAAAGTTCGTTCCACTCGCCGTAACAGCTACCATTCCTCTCAATTAGTCCATATCTCAATCAAGTTCGAGTTGCACAAAAAACCTACCATCCTGTCCAACAACAGCGTGGACCAATAGGCCCAACACACAAACACCCTTGAAACCCAACATGGCGAGATCAAGCTCGATGCAAACAACAGTACATTAATACAAGAAGAAAAAAACTTTCGACGAACAAAAAACTTGCTACCATTATATATACATATTTCCCCCAACCCACCTCACCAGACCGACCGACCGATCGCTCACATCCCGAGATCGTCCCCCCTCACCTAACTCCCAAAAGAACCCGCACCTTCACCATCCGTGAGGGGGAAGGAAAGTGGGGAAAACGGGGGGCAATCCTGGGGGTTAGCAGCAAGCAAGCAACTTCGTCCGCGAACCCCC